>NW_028317813.1:6891515-7194545 GCF_062004578.1 Staurois parvus
ATTCCAACATTTGATGGCATTACACATGAGAGCTTTAGAATTTTATTAAACATACAATAGTTAATGTGTAGCTTCATACACTACTTTAACAGATTTAACGGCCAAGTTCAACTTCCTGTAAAAAAAGGGAAAAAAAAAATAAAAAAATTGCAGGAATAATGTGCATTACTTACTTTTTTTCCCCCCCCCCAGAGAAGCATGCGGAGCATTGCACTCACAGGGGACAGGAACTGGAGCAGAATTATTACTTCACCCTAAATATGGGTGTACCGTGTAACCTGCTCCAAAAGATGAACTTAGCCTTTAAAATCCATTTCTAATGTGCATCCTTCAAGGAAGATGCGGACTTCATTTTCCAGCAGGACTTGGCAGCTGCCCAAACTGCCAAAAGCACCAAAACCTGGTTCAATGACCATGGGATTACTGTGCTTGATTGGCCAGCAAACTCGCCTAACCTGAACCCCATAGAGAATCTATGGGGCATTGCCAAGAGAAAGATGAGCGACATGAGACCGAACAATGCAGAAGAGCTGAAGGCCGCTATTGAAGCATCCTGGTCTTCCATAACACCTCAGCAGTGCCACAGGCTGATAGCTTCCATGCCAGGCCGCATTGAGGCAGTAATTGCTGCAAAAGGGGCCCAAACCAAGTACTGAGTACATATGCATGCTTATATTTTTCAGAGGTCCGATATTGTTCTATGTACGATCCTTGTTTTATTGATTGCATGTAATATTCTAATTTTCTGAGATTGTGGATTTGGGGTTTTCATGAGCTGTAAGCCATAATCATCACAATTATGACAAATTACGGCTTGAACTATTCTTGCTTTGCATGTAATGAGTCTCATATATTAGTTTCACCTTTTAAGTTGCATAACTGAAATAAATGAACTTTTGCACAATATTCAAATTTTTTGAGTTTCACCTGTATATCAGCAATAATAGACAAAGTATGATTGTAACCTATCCCATGAAAATTACTACCATATCATCAACCCTGAATTACTGTTACAGTACATTGTAGCCTATACCCCTTTCTGAAAAAGGTTACAAGAGTTGGTAACATACCAAGTATCCGGCTTGACTCGCTTCGGCTGCTTTCCTGGTTTTGGGTGCCCAGGTCACCACGTGAATATGAACTCAACTGGTACAACAAAGATTCACTGGTTGGCCCTGTGTTTGACTTTTTCATTTGAGCCTGAAGAGCCAGTGCATTTCTTCTTGCATGTTCAGCACAGAATGAAACTCTGCAAAAGTCAGTAATAACAATTGATAACATTGTACTATAAATATATTTTGCAGCAGATTTCAACATTTTAATATTTTAGCATAATGTTCAATGTCCATTAACGCATATATGTAAAGACATGTAGCAATTGTTCAGAAATTGCTTCCCCATTAATTCTCCAATCTATTATTTTCTACAGTTGCAAAATACGCCAAGTTTCACTTCATTAAAAGAGAATTATAGCAAAAGCTTTTTTGACTGTACTTGAATGGATCACAGGAGTACAGTAAGTTCTGCACTCCTTTGACCAGTCTGCAGCTGACAGTAGGCTGGTGTCACAGAGCTGGTCCAGGCTCGAGAAGTCTTGACCGGCAGCTGGCTCAGCAAGCCACCGAGAGCCTGAGCCAGCCACTCCTGCCCCCTCCACAGCCCAATGAGCACTGGAGGGGCAAAGCAGATAGCCAGTGATCGACAGTCAGCACTCCCTGCTCAGAGTGGAGATCTGAGCAATCGCAGCGTATAATCATTCAGTTCTCTGTGCAGCAGGGGACAGATGCAGCATTGTACTTATGCTGCATCCACCTAGGAGAGTGAGTTTTTTTTGTTTCTTTTTTCTAAAGCTCATACTTCTCTATTAAAGAGATTGTAAATTATTTTTTAAAATTATAATGTTCTTACCTGATCTGTGCAATGGCTTTGTACAGAGCAGCCCCGATCCTTCTCTTCTGGGGTCCCGTCAGCCCTCCTGCCTTCCAAGTACCCCCCAAAGCCACACTATATGTGTATTAGCTGATGACCAATTTAGTTTTGAATGGTAATTTAGCCAAATATCCTCCAGATTCGTCTAATCCTTCTAATAAATGCATTCTTTGGCTGCTCATGATTTTGTAGACCTCTGGAGAGAACTTTACCTTCTAGCCAAGGACTTTACTCATTAATTGCATCTACACAATTTGAATTCTTGCACTGACCTCGTATTCATGCACAGAAAACATCTTTAGATCCTCAACTTGCTATCCTAATCTTTAACCCAGAAGATGTTCTCCCAGCAGATTTTATACTAAAATGTGAACAAATGCCTTTTTTATTTTACCGTGGCAGAAAATTACTGACGTGATACTTTATTTTCACTAACATATAATTTTGTGGACAAGCTTTCGAGGTATGTCACCTTCAAGGTCCAGGCAGTACTACTACTGTGAAATTAATTTTACAGAGTTGTTTTTTGTCGCAACGCAACTCCGCAACGGAGGGATTCTAATTAATTCAACACTTGAAGAGGGAATAATTGACCTATAAACAGAGGGGTTGCCCTTTGGAGAGTCTGGAGCTTTGGGACATTGCGCATGCTGACTTGTACTGCCTGCTATTGAGATACAGGTCTTAAGAGTTATGTGCATGCTTGCGTATCGGTTGGGCTTCATTTGTGCTTACTGTGATAATCTGGTATTCACGATGACTATGTTCCAGCACTTAGGTTTCTTTTTTTCCCCCTAATTTTTGTATTTATAAGAAGCTGACGGACACAATAGCCCCACACCTGGTGACCTTATACAATTCTTTAACCACTTCAATACCAGCCATTTTTACCCCCTTCCTACCCAGGCCAAATTTCAGTGCTGTCACACTTTGAATGACAATTCGGCAGTCATGCAACACTGTACCCATATGAAATTTTTATAATTTTTTTCACACAATGCTTTTTTGGTGGTATTTAACCAAGTGTGGACACTTTTACCACCTTCCTGTCCAGGCCAAATTTTCAGCGATATCACACTTTGAATGACAATTGCACAGTCATGCAACACTGTACCCATATGAATTTTTTAGAATTTTTTTGAGACATTAAACTTTATTTTGGTGGTATTTATTCACCTCTGGGATTTAAATTTTTTTGCTTTATAAATGAAAAAGTCCAAACATTTTGGAAAAAAAAAGTGTTTTTCTTATAAAATTTTGCAAATAAATCTATATCTTTCTTCATAAAATGGGGCCAAAATGTATTCAGCTATCTTTTTAGTAAAATAAATAACCCCAAATTAGTTTCTAACCAGAAATTATAATTTTCCAAAAAAAATTTGACAGTTTTGTTTATATTTATTTTTTTTTACATACTGTCACCCTAGCAGTACAGGGTCACCATAGTGACACTGTACTACTTGGGGGGGTGATGATTTTTTTTTTTTTTTTTTTTTTTTTTACACTGATTGCTTTTATACCCATAAAGGCTGTAAAAGCAATCATTTCTCCTTCTCTCTGGCTGCATTCTTGCAGCCATTGAGAACTACTGTGTGAGCTGTGATTGGTCACAGCTTGTCACATGGTACAAGGCTGTTATGAATAGCCTTATACCATGTGACCTCTGTGATCATTTACAGATTTCACAAGTAGTAAGCAATGATGTCAGAAGTGACATCTTGTTTACTACTCCTCATGCGATCACTGATCGGCCAATCAGTGATTACATGATCGGGACCTCTCAACGATCGGTGTTCCACTGTGTCCGGAGGACACAGTGGGCACTGGATCGCGGTGCTGCGTGCTCCCAGGGAGCGCGCACAAGCAGGGGGCAGGGAGGCTTTTTTTAAACGGCCACCCGCCCCTGCACTGCTCCCGTCCAGCCGTTTATATACGTGGGCCGAACGGGAAGTGGTTAAACGACTCATTCCGTTTACAACAGAAATGAAAGGCAAAACATTTGTATATACATATAAAAAAATATTATAAATACCTTTTAGTTCTCATACTCTCTGTTCTCAGCTACATAAGGAGTTCAGAGAGCTAGAGAAGGAGAAACAGCAGTACACTGGTTTTCCCAGTGAATGGCTGTGCAGCAAGTGTGTCAGAGCCTGGGATCGAACCTGGTCCTTCTTCAGTGGGAGGCAATGTCTCTTCTCACTGAGCTATCTGGAATGCTGGACAGCTCCCTTGACAATTCTTGGATAATCCTGCCTTGTGCCTTGATTGCTCTTGAACCTTGAATTCCTTGCTCCTCCCATGAACTTCCTTATAAATGCCATGTCTCTGCACTTCCTCCTTGCCAGATTATTGTGCCTTACCAGCCAATATC
The DNA here is from genome assembly GCF_062004578.1 of Staurois parvus. NCBI lineage: Eukaryota > Metazoa > Chordata > Amphibia > Anura > Ranidae > Staurois > Staurois parvus. The sequence goes on from NW_028317813.1 coordinate 6,895,816, forward strand.
CCGCTTACTGTTCCTGCTGCTGTCTTCATCTACGTTACCGACCTTTGGCTTGCTACTGACTATGATTCTGCCTCATCCTATCTACTACCATTGGTGACCGACCCTTGGCTTGTGACTGACTCCGCTTCCGTTTGATCCATGAACTGTTTGATCCGCTTTTGGTTTCCAGCCTACTCATTCCCTGGTGGGGTGATCCTGAGATCTGCGACCTGGCATTCACACGCAGCCAAATCCATTTCCGCCATTAGGAGCTCTGGGGAAGACCGGTGGATGCTTAGACCCCGCACCTCAGGTGAGCCTGCATCATTCCCAGGGTGGGCCGCTGGTGTACCAATCCTGCTGGTTTCAGGTAAGCCTTACAACTGCTGTAGCAACTGGTCTCTGAACCTGACCTTATATCGTGACAAAGTGACATCTTGCTTACTACTATTCATGTGATCACTGATTGGCCAATCAGTGATCACATGATCAGGACCTCAGACAGAAGTCCCGTACAGCGATCGGTGTTCCGTTGTGTCCTCCCATTGAGCACGCACAGACAGGGAAGCGGGGAGGAACGTTTATAGACTGCCACCTGCTCCTGCACTGCTCTCGTCCGGCAGTTTATATACATGGGCCGGACGGGAAGTAGTTAATCACCACTCACTTTTTTATTTTTTGCTTAAACAAAAAACTTTTGAAAAAACAAAAAACAAAACAAAAAACGCATTTTTCTTTGTTTCTGTTAAAAAATTTTGCAAATAACATTTCCTCAAATTTAAGTCGAAATGTATTCTGCTACATTTCTTTGGTGAAAATACCACAAATTAGTGTATATTATTTAGTCTGTAGGAACGTTATCGAGTCCACAAACCAAGGTATCTGACAATCAATCCTAATGTACTGCGGCCAATTTCATTTTTTGAGGCCTGAAAACACCAGGATAGTACAAATACCCCCCAAATCACCCATTTTTGGAAAATGCACAGTTCAAGGTTTTTAGTAAGGGTGAGTTTTTTGGCAGTAGTAATTGTTACAATTTAACAACAGGTAACAACATAATTGTATACAATGGATGGCATGACAGAAAGCCATCCATTGTATATAATTGACGTGATCTGCTGCGGTCACAGCGGTCATATGACACTGGTAACGGGTCAGTGTAGTGATATGTAATCGGATGTGTCTTGTGGACACAGCCGGTGACAGGCTGCGCGGCTCGTTTTGACAGGACGTCATATGACACCCAGTCACAACGAGGAACGTCTCGCCCCAGCCATCAATCTGCTCTAGGCCGGGCGGGAAGGTGTTAAGCAAGGAGGCTTATTTTCTTCTTTATTGCTGACAGCTAAGGTTGTAATGAAAGGTTGCAGAAATATTGTTACAGGGTGGCAGTTGTGCGCAAATCACGTGTATATATACAGGATTCTGCATTTCCAGGCAGTGGGTACGTGAGCACCTGTCAGCTCTTGCACACTGCTTTGCAAGACTAACACAGCACACTTCGTAAAACGGCACACAGTTAACCCCTTCTTGCCCAGTGCTATTAGTACAGAGTCAGTGCTTTTTATTAGCACTGATCACTGCATTGGTGTCACTGGGGATGCCAGTGACACCAAGTCAGTTCCCCCCAGTGTCAGAATGTCTGCCGCAGTACGGCTATAAGTCGCCGATCGCCACCATTACTAGTAAAAATCCCAGTATATATACCGCCATTTGTAAATGCTATAACTTTCACGTAAACCAATTAACACGTATTGGGATTTTATGTAGCAAAATACAATTTGGCCTAAATTTATGATGAAATTTGATTTTTTACTGGACATGTTTGAGAAAAATTTTTTTTTGATTTTTTGCTATTAAACTTGTAGGTCTTTTTTTTTTTTCTTTTAAAGCACAAAAAAAAAACAAAAAAAAAAGCCACAGGCAATCAAGTACCACCGAAAGAAAGCTCTATTCGTGGGGGAAAAAAAAAAAGAAAAAAAAAAAGTTTGCCCTGGAGCTCCACTCACACCTGCACATTCCCAGAAAATGTCTGTAGCGCTTTCAGTGCCATTTACTGTTAACGACACCACAAATACAGAAAGCAGACATGCATTTTGCTACATGCAAAGACACGCAAGTGTGGTAAAATGCATGCAAAAAGAAGAAAAACAAAAAAAGTGGAAACAGGAATGTGACAAAAGCACCATGAGCTACTTTACTGTGTTTGTTTAACACAGGGCGGACAGAAGAAGCCTAGAGATTGAGAAAATGCTTTCCTCTGCCTGCAGCAGACTGACAAGCCAGTGGCCTGGTGCTCAAGGATTTTCTTAAATTTTATCTAAAATCATGAACGCAAAACATAATATTTTGCAGGTTTCCAATATTTTGATCTAGTGGCTACATTCATTTTCCAGGCATTTTTTCCTTTTATTTTTACCCAGTGATGTGGCCAGTACCCAGCTTACTGCACCATGCCACTGGCCAGGTCATATCTGTTTTCCCCCTCCAGTTAGCATGTTCCAAGTAGAAGACTGAGAACCCTGTGCAATGCAGCAAATGTGCAATTAACTCAGAGTGTTGACCCTCCTCCTGGTCGTAGTGTTGTTACCAGTAGGATTGCAGGAAAGTAAAGCAACAGAATTTCAGCACTTTCATTAAATATGTTTTAGATAAACTAGCACATGTCCACTAAATTGTGTCTCATGGCTGGACACATTTTGTGTGGGTCAAACCACAATTACCACAAGTAAATAGCTGCAGCCACCGTCACCCTACCAATGTCTTGTATGATCTATTCACACACTCCTATCACTCCAAAGTCCATAGATTCTTACCCCTAGTGTGAATTTAGCCTGAGGGCTATTTCACATATGGAGGTGACCGGTGGTTTTCTGCACTGGAAAAATGCTAGTCATGCTAGAATGTACAAAAAACTCTTGTTTTCTATGTGTCCTATTCACGTGGCAATGCATGCTGGAGGTGCAGTGCAGCCAACTGTGATAAAATGCAAACATGCAGAATTTTATTGCAGCACATTGGACAGGCATGCACAGCAGAGAGATACAAAACAGAATGCCTCCCTAGTAAAACACAACACACAGTTAACCCTTTGATCGCCCAAACGTTAACCACTTCCTGCCGAGTGTCAGTAGTAGTGTCAGTGTATTAGTGTCACTGGGGATGTCAGTGGCAGTTAGACAGTTCCCACCCAGTGTCAGAATGCCTGCTGCAGTTGCTGATCGCCGCCATTACAAATATAAATTATTATTTTTTTAAATTACAGTATAAACACTGCCATTTGTAGACGGTATAACTTTCACGTAACCCAAATAATTTACGCATATAGGGATTTTTTACAATTTTTTTTAGAATGCAGAATACTTTTGCGCCTAAATTTATGATGAAATGTGATTTTTAATTGGACATGTTTAATAAAAAGTCAAAAATTGTTTTATTTCTCTCAAAATGGTCAGTCTTTTTTTGTTTATAGTGCAAAAAGTAAAAACGCAGAGATGATCAAATACCACCAAAATAAAGCTATTTTTAGGAAAACAAGGATATACATTTCATTTATGTCCAGCGTTGCATGAATGCGCAATTGTCAAAGTAATGCAGCGCCGTATTGCAAAAAAATTGGTTGGTTGGGGGGGGCAAATGGTTAATGTGCATCACACCACCCCGTACCACTGGCTCCCAGCAGGATTAGTGTGTGGCAGCTGTCCTTGATCAGTATTTTCACCTCTACCAGGTAAGTGCCTGAGGGCTGGTTCACATCAGATGCAGTCAAATGAGTTTTTTTCTGCATCAAAAATGCATGCACAGTGTATTCTAATAGCCCTAGTTCACACCAGTGTAGTCAGTTCCAGTGCAGAAAAAAAAAGTACGACACGCTGCATGTTTTTCTGCACAGAAATGCACTGGAACACAGCAAAACACATTAAAAACGTACTGGAAAGGAGTGTGGGGTGTATTGTAAACCAAAACCGGAAAGCATTTGGAGTGTATTTTTGTAGTGTGAACTGGCCCTGGCCCATTTCTAAACGTTCAGATGAATAAAAAAAAAAACAAAAAACAACCAGAAAAAAGACTTACCCATCCTTTTTGTCAGGTTTAGGAGCGGCCACAGTGCAGCGTCTCCCGTTCTTATTAGAGACATAGCTGCACTGTTTGTAGGGAGCGTTCCTGTCTTCCAGGATGTGTTTGATGCAGAACTCATAGCCATCGATACGCGGCTGGGAGCATGGGCGGTGTGTGTAGGCACAGGAAAGAGCTTCATAGGTCCTGGACACCGGCGTCAGACGCCCTCTACTCGGCAGAACGTGAATCCGAATTCTGTTCATCTATAAAGCTGACATCAAAACACAAATTACATTTACAGAAAAAAAAGTCACATGTACACAATAATAGAGCCAGCCTCCAACAAACTGTGTTCAGGAGAGGAGCTTTGGAGCAGAAAAAAGTTTAGAAGCAGTTAGCGCTTGAGTATTCATTCCAATAGCAAAAAAAAAAAGTTCTGAATATCCTCCATAAACGCTCAACACACCTAAATGAGTGTGCAATACACGACTTAGGGTGCGTTTTTTTCAGCTGCCAGGCATAAGGTTCCCTGCACATTAGAGTTTTTTAAGCTCCTAGAAGCTAAATAATGCTGTTATCCTGTGTCCATGTGCACTACTTTAGGCTATTAGTGGATTTGTAGCTTCAGCGTCTAGGAGCAGAATAAAAGCTAAACGCTACTAACAGCTTTTTTCCTACATATACTCTCCAGCTCCCTTGTCTCCCATGCTCATCTCCAGGACTTCTATAGCACTTCCCCCATCCTCTGGAACTCTCTACCCCAATTTATCAGACTATCGCCTACTCTGCTCACTTTTAGGCGATCTCTGAAAACCTCTCTTCAGGGAAGCCTATCCTGCCCTCAGGTAATAATGGAATCTTCTACTCCTCCAACCAGTCCATCCCCCACAGCTATTTCCTCCTGTACCACTAGCCCCTCCCTCTTAGATTGTAAACTCCAAGGAGCAGGGCCCTCCTATCCCTCTTGTATTGAACTGTATTGTCTCCTGTTATACTGTAAAGCGCTGAGCAAACGTGGCGCTATATAAATCCTGTATAATAATAATATACTGTAAAATGCTATTACATGTGGTTTTGCAGTTTTATGAGCTTAAAAAACTGCCAGTGTGCATGGAGGCTAAATGGCGCTCAGGAGACATGTGAATGGCCAGCATGCATGAGGCCTCACTGTTCTTAGAAGACACGTAGCTGCGGTCCCTCTCCCAGCCCAGAACAAAGGCTGTACATACGTTCATACTGCTCATGCTGGCCCATCTCTAGAATGCTCTCCTCACACACAGACCAGTCAGCCTATTATTAAGTCCGGCTCGCTGTGGCGCATTTCCTCATATGCATGCTTACTTCTTTAATGACATCTCAACTAAAGCCAGGGAGCGGTATAAAAAGGTCCCTCCTATTACACCTTTCCCAGTATCGCCCTACAACTAGGAGTGACTCAGCACTCAGGAACCTCAGGCCGCCATTTTACCTACCCGGCCGCTCTTCTCACACTAAGACTGAGCTCTGTAGGTTCACAGTCATCTCCCGCCCGGGCACGCCCCCGGCAACCATGATTGGCTCTTGCGACCTCTGTACGGAAAGAGGAAGTCTCATGCTTTGTTGTTCCATGGAAGGGGATAACTAGATATCGCGAGACACAACCCTACAATCACAAGGCCAGCAAGCTCGCTTCTGATTGAGATTTCCAAGGGGGTCTGGCTGCAGACCGGAGCTCCATTTTCGGCAGGAAACATGTGACCTCCACTCCATTTTTTTTAAAATGAACTTTAATGTAACAACCAATGGCTGCAGACTGGAGCTGCACTCGATAAGAAACATGCGACTTCCACGCCAGCTTTTTTTTTTTTTTTTTAAATAAACGTTAATGTAACAAACAACTAATGGCTGCAGACTGGAGCTCCACTCCAAAAGAAACATTTGACTTCCACTGAAGCTTTTTAAAAATGAACTTTAACCTCCCTGGCAGTATTCCCGAGTGTAGCTCGGGGTAAAGTTTCTGTACCAAAAGCGGTAACCCCGAGCTACACTCGGGCTTACCATGCAGCGTTGCACGGGGAGTCCCTGCAGCGCTTACCTTGTAATTCGCTCCCGCGATGTGTCCCCTGCAGTGTTCCCGGCCATCTCCTCCGGCCGATGCTGGCATCTGGCTTCCGTGTTCCGGTCCCTGTGACGTCGGGATGTACGGGCGCCAGAACCGGCGGCAAATTTTAAAATGTAAAAAAAATGACATTTTTTTTAAAAACAATTATTTCATAGCAAAACATTCCTGTATCAAAGCATTCCACATACATGTTGTCCCTACTGCTTTGTCCTGTGCCCTGCCTGCATTTTGACTGTTCTTTCTGCCTGGAAACTGAGAAATGTCCATGGCGTCCAAAAAGTGCCCCTTTATGTCAAAAGCGGGTTTAGATCAGCTAGAGAACAGCGATAGTAAATCAGAACCACTTGCAGAATTGAGTGATAATGATTCGTGGGAAAATTCGTCATCAGACACTGAAAACGATTTTGCGACTTTGCTCAGTGATGTGCGAACTTGGCGCTATATTTTAAATTTCAGTGTTTTTGGTTTGATTATATTATTGAATTAAATTTATTATTATTATATTATTATTTTTATGAGTATTTATTAAATTATAATTTATGATTTCGTGTTTCAAGTTTTATCATATCCGGAATGTTTACTAGACTCTTGTTCGGACAGATTTCAGGGAGTTATTCCTAAATTACAGGCCTACAATAAAAAAAATACATATTTCCATGCAAAAAAATGGTACCGCTTTCAACACCAAAAATCTGAAATAATCAGACCGCCAGGGAGGTTAATGTAACAAACAACCAGTAGACACAATTCAGGGAAGTGAAGGTCACATGTCTCCTGTCCAGTGGAGCTCCAGTTTTTTTTTACACTGATTGCTTTTCCACTCATAAAGGCTGTAAAAGCAATCATTTCTCCTTCTCTCTGGCTGCATTCTTGCAGCCATTGATAACTACTGTGTGAGCTGTGATAGGTCACAGCTTGTCACATGGTACAAGGCTGTTGTGAATAGCCTTGTACCATGTGACCTCTATGATCAGTCACAGATTTCACACGTAGTAAGCAATGATGTCAGAAGTGACATCTTGCTTACTACGCTGCATGTGATCACTGATTGGTCATTCAGTGATCACATGATCGGGACCTCGCACAGAGGTCCCGTACAATGATTGGTGTACGATCCCAGGGAGCGCACACAGTCCATAAAGGCAGGTGCCGTTTATGAACAGCAACCCGCCCCTGGACTGCCACCGTCCCACCGTTTATGTACAGCGGCCGGACAGCAAGTGGTTAATAAATGACAATTCCCCTCTTGACCAGTGTAGCGGTAAAATGAGTATCCCGTGAATATGTGTATCCCCTGAAGAAACTGCGCATGTGCCGGTTTCAGGCACAACCAGTCGATTATAGAACTGCATCTGAACATGTACCTGAATTAAATTAACCCTTTACATGCTGAGTGGTTGGCAGTGGGACACAGAGAATTATTAACCCCTTACATGCCGAGTGGTCGGCGGGAGTTGTTACATGCCAAATTCTCTGCAGCGACATCGGACAGTGTCAGTGACATGGGGAGGACAGTGTCAGTAACATGGGGGGGGGCAGTGACATGGGGGAGGACAGTGATAGTGACATCAGAGAGTACAGTCCTCCCCAATGTCACTATCACTGTCCCTCCCCATGTCACTGCCCCCCCCTTCACTAACACTGCCCCCCCCCAAATCCCTGCCACTGCCCCTCCCATGTCAATGACACTGTCCTCCCCATGCTACTCCCCTCCCATGTGCCTGTCACTGTTACTGCTCCCCATGTCACTGACACTGTCCTTTCCATGTCATTGGCACTGCCCCCTCCCCACCCATGTCACTGACACTGCCCTCCATGACACTACCCCCCATGTCACTGACACTGTCTTCCCCATGTCACTTATGTTGTCTTCCCCATGTCACTGCTCCCCCATGTCACTGCCACTGTCCCCCCATGTGCCTGACACTGTCTCCCCCAAGTCACATGTCACTGCCACCCCTCATGACACTGACGTTGTCCTCCCCATGTCACTGACACTGCAACCTCCATGTCACTCTCACTGTTCCCCCATGTGCCTAACACTGACCCCCCCATGTCACTGACACTGCTCCCCCCCATGTCACTGCCGCTGTCCTCTCCATGTCATTGCCACTGCCCCCCCCCCCCCGCCATTACTGTGTTACTGCCACTGACCCCCATGTTACTGACACTGTCCTTGCCATGTCACTGACACTGCAACCTCCATGTCATTGTCACCGCATCCCCATGCGTCTGACACTGCTCCCCCCATGTCACTGTCACTGCTCCCCCATGTGCCTGACACTGTCCCCCCCCATGTCACTGCACTGTCCTCCCCATTATCACTGTCCCCCCCCCCCCATGTCACTGTCCTCTCTCTGATCCAGTATGATCCCCAATCCGCAGATCCGATTGATCTTGCAACCCATAGTGATCCACAGGATCAGCTTCAGCAGAGTGCAGTCTGTAAGGGGTTAATTGTGGCAGCTCTGTGCTAAAGTCGGAGATCGGCGATCGGCTTCTTCAGGTCGAAACAAACCATTGCTTCAGGGGATACACATCTTTACAGGATACTCATTTTACCCCTACTCCGAATCTGTCAGATCACAAATGACAGATAGGGAGATGGTTGTGCCTAGTACAAGTACAAGGTGATCACTAGGAGAAAGCCCAGTCTCAAACAAGGATATGGCTTTGACTTTTGTCTGACTTGCTGCTTTGCCACGCCTACCAGAACACAATGCCCCACCTCCGTCTCTCTACACTTGGAGCTTAGTGGACATGTGAAATCCCTACATTGGATGATGATTGGTGGAGATGGGTTTGATTACAGAGGATGAGCATTCAGCACCCAGCCAGAAGTCAGGGATTATTATTGTAAAGGATTTATATAGCACCAACAGTTTGCATAGCACTTTACTGACTGGTCCTGAATTTTAAGCACACCCTGGGGACACCCAGTCTATTTCACTATTTCACTGATCCTGTGTGTAAAGAAGGTTCAACGGGTTTGTAAAGAAAATGTAAGAAAACTATTATTAGTAATTGAAGAAAAAAAGCTGATTTTTAAAGTGTTAGGCTACTTTCACAATGAGTTTCTGAAGCGTTTTTGTGTTAAAAAAAAGCGACTGAAAAGCTCAAGAAAAATGCTTCCCTATGTATGTGAATGTATATCTATGTATGTTTTCACACTGAGGCGTTGCGCTTGCGATGCGGTGTAAAAACTCCTGCTTGCAGCATCTTTGGGGCATATTTTGTGCTATAAAAAAATGCCCCAAAAAGACTTCACATTGAAATCAATGGAAAACGCCTGAAAAGCTCATCAAAAACGCCTCTGAGAAGCGTTTTTGGTGCAGTTTTTAAGTCACGTGTCCTTTAAAAAATGCTCAGAAAGCGTGGCAAAAGCGCGGTAAAAATGCCTATGTGTTTTTGCAGGGGATCAGTGTAGAAGTAGCCTTAATAATCTCTGCTTTTTCACTTGTACCTAAATGTAAGCTTATAATGTTTACTTGTAGGTACAGCGAATAATTTGGCTGATAATTCAGCCCTAGTCAGTGACATCACTGTGCATGCGCGGTGCGTTCTGCATTCAAAGCACACCACAAATTTGTGGACGGGGATAATCTGTTTAGTTTTTTTTTTCATTCAGTCAGCTGAATGAATGAAAAAAACCCAGAGCAATGCTTTAGAATTCCGGGATGTAATATTCAGTGTAAAGTGAAATGATCATGTGATGTGTAAACAGAGATACATTCAGGCCAGGTGCACATCTATGAGCTGCTGTAACACATAGGTATAGAGATGTGTGTTGCATTGGGCAACCCAATCAATTGCAACTTGTAATGCCTTATCATCTCACGACTCGACTACTGCAACTCCCTTCTCACCGGCCTACCTCATCACAGACTATCCCCGCTTCAGTCTATCCTGAACTCAGCGGCCAGACTCATCTACCTTACCAACCGCTCCGCATCTGCCACACCCCTCTGTCATTCCCTCCACTGGCTCCCGATTGCCCAACGCACTAAATTCAAAATACTAACATTGACGAACAAAGCCATTCATAACGCTGCCCCAAACTACCTCACTGACCTGATACCCAAATACCACCCTACCCGTACTCTTCGCTCCTCACAAGACCTACTACTTTCTAGCTCCCTGGTCTCCTCCTCCCATGCCCGATTGCAGGACTTCTCCAGGACTTCCCTCCATCCTCTGGAACTCACTACCCCAATCCATCAGACTGTCACCTACCCTCCTCACCTTTAGGCACACCCTGAAAACCCATCTCTTCATGGAAACCTACCCTGCCCTCACCTAACAGCCGATCTCCTCCACTCCTCCTACCACTCCATCCCCCACAGCCACTTCCTCTTGTACCACTATCTCCTCCCTCCTAGATTGTAAGCTCGAAAGAGCAGGGCCCTCGAACCCCTCGTGTATTGTTTTGTTATTTTGTCTCATGTACTGTCCCCCACTATAATGTACAGCACTGCGCAAACTTTTTGGCGCTATATAAATACTGTATAATAATAATAATGCATTCCTTCCCAGCTATGCTAGCTTGGGAAAGTGATACAGGGACCCAGAAGTGATGTCATACACAATGCTTTTCGGGTTACCAACAAGAAGGGGAGGAGAGCAGACATGTGTCCTCCCTCCTTCCTCCCCTCTATCCAGTGGCACCTACTATGATGGTTCTGGGCCTGCAGATAGGCAAGCGGAGTCCAATATACATGGGCAGAGGGGTGCCGTTACCGGGGTGTATGGAAGCAATTGGGCAACAGTTGCCTGAATGCTTCCACCTGACAGGAAGGTGTCTGCTTGTCAGTTGTACACACAACTCCCTCCCGCTGTCAGGTCTGTACGATGTACAGCGAAAGGGTTGAAAAGAAGGCCACATCCAGATCTAGTGTTCCCTTGAAGAATTCTTTAAGTCTGTATGTTGTGCCCATTTTAGCTCAAGTCATCCCCATACCCTCCCCCAAATCAAAGAGCTGCCACAGAGGGGCCGATCATGGCACCTAGGACCCTGGGCACCCAGCAGGAGGTGATTAACCATTTCATTGCTAGCAGATCCCTGGTTGAAATATTATGCATTTCTACTAGAGATCTGTTGGCAATTAAATGGTTAATCTTGCACTTCCAAGCAGGGGCGGACTGACAACTCATGGGGCCCCCGGGCAATAGGGGATCATGGGGCCCCTGTGTCCTTGCCCAAACTCAAAAAAGCCTATGAAAAAGGTACCAGGGGCATCTCATGGGGCCCCATACTGACCCCGGGCCCTCGGGCAGTGCCCGAGTTTCCAAATGGTCAGTCCGCCCCTGCTTCCAATACAGATCTGAAAGGGTTATTCATGCACTTCCAACTGGGATCTCATCTGCCAGCAATGAAAGGGTTAATCCTCTCCAGTCACCAGGGATCTTCTAGCAATGAAAGTTTCATTGCTAGAAGATCTCTGGTGGCTGGACAGGATTAACCCTTTCATTGCTGACCAGATGCTTTTTTTTTTTTTTGAAGGGGGGGAGGGGCTTCATGGTTTCTTGCACCAGGGCTCTGAGGCTCTAGCTATGCCTCTGTAAAGGACTGATCATGCCTGTATGGACTGATCATTCCTATGCTAGAAATCTACAACGCAGAGTTCTTAAGATGGAAAGACAGGCAATTTCACCAAATGTGATGAGAATCCCACCTCTATGTAACTTGCAGTTTGGTAAATATTCTTCCAGGTTGTGGGGTTTTATCCATATTTCTACCACACCTGTAGTTATAATCACTTGTTTCCCAATGTTAAGGACCTGTTAGCACTAGAATGCGGTACGGGAAACCCACGTTCCTGTGACGGTGTCCCGCACCCCATTCCAATCACATTGCCCTTGCAATCTTCAACAGGTGTCAATGCAAAGTTAGGGCAGACCTTCGCTCATTTTTTCCTTCAATGAAACCTCCTGGCCTTACTGTGTTTTCATTGGAAATCCAAACTGTAATTTGGTGTCAGTAAATAACTTATTTTCTATACTCTTTCATTGATGGTAAATCGCCTAGGCGTGTGACATGGTTTCCTTCCTTCACACTTTGGACTCCATGGAGAGAAATGTCAGATATTCCAGGACTGCTTGTTTTCTTCTTTTTTTTTTAATATCTTTTCTCTCTCTCTTGAGAGTTTTCTGGCAGAGAGTGGAGCAGGGCTTAGGGGATTCAAAGGAGAGTCGAGCAGGGCGGAGATAGGAAAAGATGTGCAAAGATCAATTGCGAAGTGGGGGTGACCAAGCCTATCCGTTCATGTGCATGCACTTCCAAGTCTTTGTGTACATGTTACTATAGCAGCCACAGCAGAAGTTCACTGCAGCTGCTATAGTGACCTGTACACATCAGAACAGAAGCGCTGTTCTACTGCGCATGCGCAGCCTGGAGCCCCTTTAGCGCACAAGTGTGAGATTTCACTGGGCTGGCGAGGCGGATCGATCGGCACTATTCCCAGAATACTGCAGCCAGGGATTAATGTCTTCACTACAAATGGCCTCTTACAATAGCAGCGTGGAGGATAGAAACAAGTCGGTTTGACACAGAAAGAATAGGCTGACATTTACTACTGTTTCCAAATTCTGCTATACATTGTTTAAACTGCACACTGATGGGTTTTTTTTTCTTGATTCGGCAAAGCTTGACTGCAGTTCCTCTTTAATAGCATCCCAAACACAGGTCGCAAGTGCACTGTTTGCCCGCATAGTACAATACTACCCTGTGATATGGTTTCAAAAAGTAGTGCATGTTCTGCAGTGCTGTTATTGTGTGATTCACATGCACAGCGTTCCTGTTCAATTCTCATGCAGTTCCTAGTGTGAATGGGCCCTAAAGGAGAGGTATGGTAATAAAAAAAAACAAAAACATACTCAACTGTATGCTGGAGCCTTGGTGTAAAGCTGCAGTTGTCCCATGCCTATACTAACTAACCTGTAAAATAAAGTTGCATATAATTGCTGATTTTGAGGCTGCTGTAGTTTAGACACATGGCCATCTTCCCTGTATCAACCAGCACAGGCTGTAGGGAGAAGAGAGAGTGCAGACAATGGACAGGTCATAAAAGCCTATGGGTGTCCTCCCCTCACAGGCTTAAAGGATAATTTAACCCTTTAAAAAAATGCAGATTTCTTTCAGGTAAAAAAAATGTGCCTTTAGTGTGATGGTGCTCGGCGCCAGACCCCCGCCCTTCTCACCAACTTGTGACTGAAGGACCAGCTGATCTCACACCGCGCTGTCACATGCGTAACAATGCCACTCTCAGCTGCGCCCTGCACAAAGATTTTCCAGCTCGCAGGACCACAATCTATGTGCCAGCAGCCTGAGAGCGATTGTTACTGGGTCAGGTTAATTTCGCAATTAACACTTAACACTGCCACCACCACCTTTTTACAGAGAAGGAGGAAACTCACAAATCTTAGCAGTAACACTATGATATTAGTATAAGTGTCTGTAACACACACGGTCACCACAGACAGATGTATTCAGAGGATTATCACATACAGTAGCACTCTTCAGAGACAGGAACTCTTTAGTTTGCATTAAAAGGTTTAGAGACAGTTCAACACTTTTCAGAAAATAGGATTTATTACTAAAAAGGTCAAAATGGTGCAATTAAAATATTTACAGAAAAATATGTAACAAATATATAAAGAGAGCAATAAAACAACAGAGAAATAAAAGAAAGAAGTTCAGAAGTCAGAATACTTGCAAAAGTCCTTGGTTTGAGCAGAGTCCAATCGTCCGAGCAAAAGGTTGCCTTTGTTCACAAGATGGTTCCTGATCGATGTTGAAAGGAGAGCTCAATTTTTCCCCAGGCTGTCAGTCTTTTTCTCTTATCTCAAAGGGGTGTCTCCTGAGAACAAATGGCCAATCACCTCATTTGGGGAGGGGTGTTTCGGTGGTAACCAAGGTTGTGACCAAATCCCTTGCAAGTTGATACTACGGTCAATAACCTTCAATAGGTACAGGTAGCATCCTAGCAACTGGCATATCAATATTTAGAATCATATTCCAAAGGCACAGATACCAAACTTTAGCATATCCTGCCACTCCGGATAAAAGAAATTGCTTTCTACCCTCTTGTAGGCGCTACATAGGGATGTAAGGTGTCATGTGATTCGTATTAAAATGACCTATCCGAATATATACTTCATATTATTGTGCCCAGTTCCTGCTGGAGTTTATGAAATTGTATGAAAAATGACTTGTGGAATGTATGTTTTATGGCACACTTTAGTCCTAATGGCCTACAGGTCATGACTGACTGAGTTATTGTTTTACGATCGGGCTGAGGAAAGTGGTTTTTCAAAGAAGATCCCCAGGGACCAGACTAATTAGTGGTTTACAGCCATGGAGCTCATGTAGCTATGTTTTTCTAGGACGATATGCACTTTTGAACTCAGTTCACTTACCACTCCATAGATGAGAATAGAGGTTCTGATCGGTTCCACCAGAAAAATGGAAAGGCAGACCTGATTGGAACGTCCATGTGAAAGGGGCCTGTAGAAAACTGATTCTGTAATGCAAGGTTATTGTACATGTCTTAGAGCTGGTTATCCTGCAGGGGGTCAGGTTCTCTATCCGTCTGAGGTCTTCTACTTTGTGAATCCAAATAGAGAGGGATGGGTAGATTAAACTTTTCCACCTAAGGAAATACAGGTTTTGAATGAATTGAGATGATTGAAGAAGGACAGAAGGCAAAACCTGTTTTCATTTTAGATGAAGGGCCAGTTATAACTCCTGTCATTTATTTCTGTGTTCCGTTGGGAAAATTTCTCTTCACTTCCTGTCCCATAGCCACAACAGGAAGTGAGAGGAAATTCCTGGTTGTCACCAGAGTCATTAGAACTAGTGTCCCCATTAGAAGGGTTCCCTCTGTTCCTGTTCTGGTGACAGCCCAAATTTGGGATTTTCTTTCATTTGTACTCTCAGTGATAACAGTAAATCGGACAAATAGAGAGGGTGAATGTCTGCAATGGGGGCACAGGCAGCAATACAAACCTGACAGTACTTCTAATCCTAGTCCATATACAGTGGAATGAAAAAGAATTTGTCCCCTTCCTGATTGTTTGCATATTTGTTACACTTAAATGATTCAGATCATCAAACAACGTTTAATATTACACAGGTTGACCCAAGTAAGTACAAAATGCACTTTTGAAATTATTTCATTTATTAAGGGAAAAACTTTGTCCAAAACTGCCTGGCCCTATGTGGAAGAAGTAGTTGCACCCCCCCAAGTGTGCTTGAGCTCACAAACTGATGGCCGGATATAATCCTTCAGGATTTTCTGGCAGAGTGTGGAATTCATGGTTCCATCAATTATGGCAAGCCATCCAGGTCCTGAAGCTGCAAAGCAGCCCCAGACCATCACACTACCACCGCGTTTGTTGGTATGATGCTCTTTTTATGAAATGCTGTATTAGATTTATGTCAGATGTAACGGGATGCACACCTTCCAAAAAGTACAACTTTTGTCTCATCAGTCCACAGAATATTTGCCCAAAAACCTTGGTGATAATCAAGATGTTTTTTGGCAAATGTGAGAAGAGCCTTTGTGTTCTTTTTGGTCAGCAGTGGCTTTCGCCTTGGAATTCTCCCATGGATGCCATTTTTGCCTAGTCTCTATCTTATTGTTGAATCATAAACACTGACTTTAACTGAGGCAAGAGAAGCCTGCACTTCTTTACACCTCATTCACATCAATCCTGACTTTGAAATCGTGAGACTTCACTGTAAGTCGCATGATTTCAAGGTCGGGATGTCATTGCGATTTGAGGTGCAATTTGCAAGACATCTGACACAGATGTCTATGAAAATCGCACCAAAAGTTGTGCATGCTCTACATTAGAAATCGGTGCAACTCCGACCAAGTCGGAACCGCACCGATATGACCGCTGTAATTGCAGACAATAGGGTGCAACTTGGCATGCCATTTGCAAGAAAAGAAATGAAAATTGTATGCCAAGTCGCACCCAATGCGACCGGGGTCTTAGATCTTGTTCTGGGTTCTTTCGGATGAGTGCTCTTGGAGTAATTTTAGTAGGCCAGCCACTCCTGTGAAGGTTCACCACAGTTCCAAGTTTTCTCCAATTGTGGATATTAGCTCCTACCATGGTTCGCTAGAGTCCCAAACCCTAACGCCCCTTTCACATGGGTGTTCCATTTTTTTTTATGAGTTCTGTCATGTTGTTTCAAAGAGAAAACTGATCAGTTTTTCATCAATTAATGTAATTTTTTTTACATACACTATCAATGCAAAAATGGAACATTTGTCGTCTGTTTTTTTTTTTTTAACAGAACAAAAATAGGGCTTTGATCCATTAAAAAAAACAGATGTTGACGGATGCGGATGTAAATGGATAATCATCCGTTATTTCCATTTTTCCATAGAGATGCAATAATGTCAGTTTTTCATCTATCAATGGATGGATGAAAAATGGACAAACAGAATGCCCGTGTATAAGGATCCTTAGAAATGGCTTTGTAACCCTTTCCAGACTGATATGACAATTACTTATTTCTCATCTGTTCTTGAATTTCTTTAGATCATGGCATGTGTTGCTTTTTGAGATCTTTTAGCGTGCTTCACTTTGTCAGACCACATCCATTTAAGTCATTTCTTGATTCAACAGATCTGGGAGTAATCAGGCCTGAGTGTGACAAGTGAAATTGAACTCAGTTTTCCAAAAAAAAAAAGTGGTAATCTCAGTTCATTCGTGATTTAACAGTTACAAATATGCAAAAATAAAATCAAATCAGGAAAGGGGCAAATACTTTTTCACAGCACTGTATGTATAGGCAGTTTAGGGCTAGCAGGCAGTAAATTAGAAGGAACAGTATATAATGTCACCTTTATGATAATAGCTCTATCAAAGTGTTGGTTTATATATATATTTTTTATCATCACATGCATTCTTTAAGAAAGTAATCTGATTGGCTGCTATAACTCACCTTTAGGCTAGGTTCACACCTCTGCATGTTTGAATTGATGCCTTTTTCTGTCACCTTTTGCTGCATTTTTTTCACGCGCTTTGCGTTTTTTTTTTTTTCCACTAGAAAAGTATTGACTTTGATGGAACTTTGGATGGGTGAAACTTGGATGCGACTTTGGATAGGTGCAATTTATATGCACACTTTGATGCTACTTGAGTGCCAGAGAGTGTAACGTAACATCAAAGTCGCACCCATCCAAAGTCACATTACATGAACAGAACTGTCATACTTTTCTATTAGCAAAAAAAAAAAGTTGCAGCAAAGTCGCACCCTTCCAAAGTTGTAGCAAAGTCAATACTATCCTATTGGCAAAAAAACAAAACAAACCGCAAAATGAATCAAAAAGGCACTACATGTATTTTTGCTGTGTGTCCATTAAGTCTATTGAGCCAAAAATGCGCTGTGCTGCCTTTTAAAAAGTCCCTGACCTTTTCCAAAAACGCAGCAGCAAAATTCACTAAAAAACGTATAGGTGTGAACCAGGTCTTAGGGTTGGTTCACACCATAGAAACGCAGTCCAGGTGCGTTCCATATACGTTTTACGCATGTGCGTTTGTGGCGCATTCCGGTGCATTTTTGCCACATTCAAGTTAATTTTTATCCATCTTTTTCTTTAATATAAGGGATATGTGCGTACCAATACGTGTTTGGTGCGTTCCAGCACAGTTTTGTGCAGGAAAAATGCAACCTGTTTTTTTTTTTTTTCTGCAACTGGAACGCACTGGAACTGCAAGCACTGATGTGAACTATAACATTGACAACCATTTAACCTACTTTTTGTGCATTTTGGGTGCAGAAAAAAAGCATGTAGTGTGCACTGGCCCTAAATCTAGTTTTTATGAAATAGCCCTAAAGTCCCATCATCATTACAGGCTTGCTCTTCTGATTATGTTTTTTGCTTGAATGAACACTTTAACATTAGCTAATTCAATATTTGAGCCATGTGGCAAGAGTTTAAAAATATATTAAAGCTGAAAGTCGGCCATAAAAAAAAAAAACACTCTCTATAGCAGGGGTGTCAAACTGAGGCTCTCCAGCTGTTGCGGAACTAGAGATCCCATGAGGCATTGCAAGGCTGACAGTTACAAGCATGACTCCCAAAGGCAGAGTCATGATGGGACTTGTAGTTCAACAACTGGAGGGCCGCAGTTTGACACCTGTGCTCTATAGCTTTAGTGCGCTAACTTACCTGTAATCAAGTATGTCCTACATTTTGCATGCAAGTAGATCCTGGAGAAATCGTAAGTGTAGGGATACCCTGTCCTCTTCCTGCTGCTAAACCTCTGATGCTGCAGGTTTAAAGCAATAGTAAAAGGTGAAAAAAAAAAAACAAAACAAACCCAGCAAGGTAAAGGTATAATTTGCCAGTTTGTATTGTACACTAGCACATTATGAAAGACTTACCTTGAAACAAAGCCCTCCAGCGGCACACTGTCACCACTGTCGAGGCTTCAATCCTCATTCGGGTTTGCGATGACATCACAGCTGCGGCACAGAGCTATGAAGGAAAGCCAAGGGTATGCCATTCCTTCAAAGCACATGCACCAGCACTGTCACTGGCTGCTGCACCCTAGAATCTCTCTTAAACGGCACACGTTTTGGAGATATTCACTTAACCTACAGGTAAGCTTTGTTATAAAGCTTACCTGTAGGCAGGGCGGACTGACCATTTGGAAACTCGGGCATTGCCCGAGGTCAGTAGGTGGCCCCATGAGATGCCCCTGGTACCTTTTTCATAGGCTTTTGTGAGTTTGGGCAAGGACACAGGGGCCCCATGATCCCCTATTGCCCGGGGGCCCCAAGAGTTGTCATTCTGCACCTGCCTGTAGGTTAAAATAAAAAGTTTGCTACCACTTTAATAATTAAGGGCCTTCTGTGACACCGATGTGAAAAAAAGTTCCTGACCCTTTCTCCATTGAGAAACATTCTTCTCCTGTAGTATCAGGCTGCAACATAACAAGAGTGAAAGAAGTAAACGAGTTCTGAATATTTTATGAATGCTCTGTATTTCTGTATCGAGAGTTGGCTGGCATCAATATATTTGAAACAGAGACAGGAAACAGGCATGGTGTGACTGTCAAATATACTACATGCCACTCCAGGCTCCACACTCTACAATCACATCTCACAGGTTTTGCTCTAGGCACAGTGCTTTCTCAAAGAGTGAAACATGTCAGAATAGAACCTGTTCAGCTACTCTTTTAAAGGAGAAGTAGTTCCAAAGCTCTTTTGGCCCTACTTCTCCTGTAGGTCATAGGAGTGCACTTAGTTCTGCACTCCTGTGACCCATATTCAGCTGAAAGCAAGCTAAAGTCTGCTGTTGGCTGACACCACTCAGATGGTCCAGACTCTGGAAGGATCCCGACTTTAATGTAAAGATCCACCCAGATGCCTGAGTGGCAGCTGGCTCAGCACACTGTTGAGAGCTTGAGCCAGTTGCTCCTGCCCCTGCACAGCCCAGCACTTCAGTGAGTGCTGGAGAAGCAGATCAGAGAGCAGGTCACTGACAGTCACTGTTTATACACACAGAGGACAGAGAACTGAGCAATCAGCTACAATCACTCAGTTTTTGGGCTTAAATGCGGCAGGGGACTGATGCTGCAGCCAAAAAGGTGAGTATGATTGTTTGTTTAAATCCCACACTTACCTTTTCGTAAAGGAAGAATATTATTTTGCATCTCTGTGTGCAACATTCCTGTTTCTTTTTTCTTAAGCCTGCTGTTAGTGTCAGAGAAGTGGAAGAATTTTACATACTTGTTCTGAGTCAGTGACACAACATGCTGAAATCCAAGCACCAACAAAACAGCCAGAGAACTAAGCTCTTAAAAAAAAGTGATTGTAAAAGTACAACTTGAAAAAAACAAACAAGTTGTACCTACATTTTCTGTGTAATGGTTTTGCACAGTGCAGCCCTAATCATCCTCTTATGGGGCCCCCCCCCCGCTGGCACTCCTTGCTCCACCTCCCAAGTGCACTCATAGCAAGCGGCTTGCTATGGGGGCACTCATGCGTACTAGATCCCGAGCCAGGATGTGACACACACAGTGAGGCTCGGCCCCTCCACACTGATTTCAATTGACATCAGTGGGAGCTAGTGAATGTGGCAGAACGTGGGAAATAGAGGTCTGATGCACAAATGACCAAAAAGTGCCCACAGCATTAGTGGAATGAGTTTTCAAAGTGGGGGGATGGGGGCTAACCTTTAGACCTTGCAGATGAACAATGATCTAATGTATCTACTTAAAATGGTGGATCTAGTAGCTGGAAACCACTTCCTGGGACCCTTCAGGATAACAATCTGAGAGGCAGTCTTCCTGAACAAATCTGTGTCTGAGAGACAGACGTGGATGGCTTGGATCACATCTAGACAAGAGGGGGAGTTCTGTCTTTTACACTGGCACCAGCAACAAGAATGGCAAGACAATATCCTTATCAAGGTTAAAAAACAAGAGGAAAGGCCTAGGTCTTAAAACTTACTTATCTTTGTGAAGGACCAATAGGCCCACCAGTTTAGATATCCATCTGGCTAAGGTGTTGGCCACAAGGTAAGCCACCTATGTAGGACAAAGTGAAAAAAAAGAATGTCCTTGATCAGCCCAAAGGGAAGCCTCAGGAAAACCGTCAGGACTAGGTTCCATTCCCATGGGGCAGAGGGTCTTAATCAGAGAGTGGCAAAAACACAAAAACTTGACCCCTGATGGTACTGAGGACCAAGTTAGAGGATCTATCCCATGGGGAAGCTCCTGGGGTAAAAGCCTTTGGATTCACACCATCTGAAGATATACTTTGCAGATAGATCTTTAACGGCTTAGGAATTACAGAACCAATGTGCCTTTACCATCCTGGGAATTACAGAACCCATGTTGTTGCTGTCGGTCAGAACCTGGGCTTCAAAAGCCTGCCATTAAACCCAGAGGGAGGGGTGGAGGACTGGTCCTTGTGATAGCAGATTGGCATGGCAAATTTAGGAATAACCAAACTAGGTTGGCGTAGTACCCACCTCTGGGTCAAGCTAGAGCAATGAATGCCTTCCACCACGACCTTGCATAGAAGGAAAGGAAGTGGCTTCAAGAAAGGAAAAGCATAGGTCAGAGTGTAACCATCCCATGTAGTCACCAGTACATCCAACTGCCTTTGCCAGTGTATCCTGGGACCTGGAGACAAAATTTGTCCAATCTTTTGGTCAACCAAGATACTAGGGGATTCACACTTGTGATCTACCCCTTCAACTTTCCACAACTAGGACGCACACAGCAGATATGTCAGAATGAGCGTAGCCTCTTGTACCACAGCAAGGCTTCTTCTTCCCTCATGTTTCACATACTTTGAAACTACTACATTGTCCGACAGGATCTGAACTGGGTGCCTTATCAAAATATCAGTTCAGCGTCCCGAGTTCCAAGATCTTCATTGAAAGCCAGGACTCCTCGATTGCCCAAATCCCCTGCATTGACAGAAAGGTAAAGACTCCTCTACAGCACTGAAGGATAGCGTCCATCATCAGATGCTGTGAGAGAGCAAGAAACAACTTGCAGATTTGTGAGAGAGCAAGAAACTTGCAGATTTGTAAGTACATCTGCTGGGATAAAACTGCGCTCAAGGGTCTTAAAAAAATCAACGAGTTGTGAAAGACATTCTGAGGACACCAGCAAAATGTGAGCATGATAGATGTATGGTTACAGGCACTAAGATTGGCTTACAGTTTTGTCGATAGAAAAATAATGATTGGACAGATTAGAAAGTCTTGCATGATCTCCGTTTCCCCAAATATTAAGAGCTGCCAGGGGATGGGGGTGCACATCTCCTTCCTCCTCTCCCCGTAAGGTAAAAATGAATATGAGTCAAGCGATCATTTTTATGCAGCAATTCAGCCGAAATACATCTTGTGTATGTGTATATAAATTAGAAAATTAGAAATTAGCCCAACATGCTGGTGTTTCTCTAACCACTCCAAAGGTACAAATTACACGTGATGCAGAATTATATTAACATATTTACTCAATTGCAAAGGAGTGTCATGGAGGTGTATCCACATGCACTGATTAGCACAGGGGACAGGAAAGGAATTAGAACAGGTTTTCTAACCTAATTCATTTCTTTTCAGAAAGCAGTCATCCTCCATGCCATGAGTTAAGGCAATCTTAGCTACAGTATGATCCTAGTTCATGCATGCCTTTAGCTTGTTGCTATATAACAACTATTTTTTTAATAATATTGTGGTTATCCAAAATTCTGATTCAGTAACTTAATTTGCAAAACGCTTCCTTCCCAAGTCCAAAGATAATTGCATCATCTGCACTTTTCATAAAGCAATGTGCTAACTATATTACAAAAATACACAGACATTCAATTTGTTTCTACATTTTAGATTATAAGTTGCATGCCAAAAAAGTTGGTTTTAAAATGGCACTCCATATAATCAATCACATACATATATTTGATTAGCTTTTTTCAAATAACACAGTGAAGCTTCGGGCAATTTCTTTATTTATGTAACCAAAAATGTAGACAAGCAAGCCAAACTATGCTTGTTAGAGAAATGTTTTTCTATGGTTTTCTGTGTACAAAATAACACAGGAAATGTATTAGTTTTTACAACTATATAAAAAATGGGAAGTTTGCACAGATTTTTTTTTACAGCATGCATTCACCTATAGCTCTGTTTTCACCCTATTATGTTGCATTAAATTCAAATATATATATTTTTTTATATCTCCATTTACATTTTTTTATCTTTAATTCAGGAGACACATTCTGTTTGATAAGTTTTTGTTAAAAAAAACTCCTAGATTTTCTATGTGTGCTTGTATTTCAAATAAATATTTCAGCATATCCCATGCAACATTTTCTCAACAATAACACATGCAATGTGCTACTGCAGCATAATGTAATCATAAATGCCTAAGTGCCTATATACACAGATGCCTATTCTGTGTATGCCATATGCCTTCCTAGAGCCTGAAAGTGTATTAAACCATATAGTTCAACAGATACAAGCTGTCAGTATAAGTAATTGAGCTTGGATTGAAACTGGTCCATCCAGAGTATGTAGCCCTGCTTCTCTGCAGTGACTATCCTTGGTATACGTCCGTGCAATAATGACCATACAGATGCATTATATTGTCCTGTTTTGCTCTTCTTTTACATAAACACATCACTCCCGTACTTAAAAAGCCCTCGCTGGACCCCACCAACCTGAACAACTTGAGAACCATCTCCCTGCTCCCGGTTACTTCTAAACTTTTAGAAAGCTTAGTCTACAATCCTACCTCACTGACAATAACCTTCTTGACCCTTTACTGTTTGACTTTCGCTCACTACACTCCACTGAAACTGCCCTACTAAAACTCACTAATGATTTACTAACTGCTAAAACCAATGGCCACTACTCCATACTCTTACTACTTTACCTCTCTGCGGCTTTTGATACAGTTGACCATCCCCTCCTCCTCAAAAAAACTCCACTCTCTTGACCTCCAAGACTCCACTCTCTCCTCGTTCTCCTACTAATGGCAGCGCTCCTTCAGTGTTACCTATAAAACTCTTTCTCCTCCTCTCCACTTCCTCTTTCTGTAGGGGTCCCTCAAGGTTCTGTCCTTGGACCCCTTCTCTTCTCCATCTACACCTCCTCCCTTGGTCACTTGATAAAACTCCTTTGGCTTTAAGTACCATCTCTATGCTGATGACACACAAATCTATCATTCTACTCCTCATTTCACCCCTTCAGTCTCCTCTCACATTACTAACCTACTAAGTGACATATCGGCATGGATGTCACTCCACTTTCTCAAACTCAATCTTTATAAAACGGAGCTCATACTATTCCCTCCAGCCCGTGCCCCGTCCCCTGACGTTTCCATCAAGATCAATAATACGACCATCAGTCCCTCCCCTCATGCCAGGGTACTAGGTATAATCCTGGACCCCATCTGTCCTTTCAGCCCCAAATCCAATCACTATCCAAATCTTGTAGATGTCATCTCTGCAACATCTCCAAGATACATCCGTTCATAACCTCATACTACTAAGCAACTTATTCACTCCCTTGTTATCTCTTGTCTTGACTTTTGTAACTCCCTCCTCATTGGCCTACCTAATTGCAGTAAATCAAAGACGAATTCTCCTGCGCTCTAGGGCTCAGACAGGTGGCGAACAGATGGAACCAGGCCTGGAGGGATCGTCCACCAATGCATAAAGGGCTGTGCGGCTCCAAAACAAGGCTGGGGAAGCCCAATCAACACTGCAAAATGAAATGAAAACGAGAAGCGCACCAACCTTGCGCATTACCTCAGTAACCAAAATTTATTAATTTTAAAAAATATACTCACAAACAGCGAATAAAATCAGGCATGTAAGTCCTCACAGGGACTTGAAGATAACATGAGTCCCATCAGGGGAGTGGGTGTTCAGTACAGCTGACGCGTTTCAAAGGGGGTCCCTTCTTCCTCAGAGCTAACTGAACTGAGTGCGCTCTCTCCTATATATACTCCTGGACTGAACCTAGGCCCTCCCCACTGGGTTGGGCAGTCTCAGGTTAGTAGGAGGGGCCAAGATATCGTCAACAGACAATCACTATTTGTAATGCCATCAGAGAGAAATGATATAGACAAACGTAAAATATAAAATATATAGAACCACATTTTGCATACACCACTTAGTATGCATGTAATATATCAACTTAGCGATGACACCAATGGAAATGATGATGATAGATAATACATGATGAAACATAATATATAGTAAATACTTAGTCTTATTCCATGATTCATTAGTGAGCGATGTATCAAGTGGACAATTCATCCAGAGGGCTTGTCATGATGCTGGATGAGTGTATAGCAAATAATGTAAAATAGACTTAAGTTGTTAGTCAATGGATGTCTTAATGGATAGGTGTCCATAGTGACACAAACACATGTATATATATATATGTAGACATATAAACCCACACACAAACCTTCAACCAGAAGCTGTGTGATGTGTGCTACCAGGCAGCTGCATGTGCTTCATGATCGGATGATGGAGAATCCATGTCTCTGATGGATAGGATTGGATCAGTAATCTTGGATCCGTAATATTGTGTAGTCAGCAGCAGAGGGAGATCTTATGCTTCCCTCTATAGCTGCAGGCTTACCCTGTGTGTGGAACGCACGCTAGTATGGCATGACTGCGCATGCGTGGACTAACATGCACATGCGCAGTATGAGGACAGGTCCGTCGGCGTGATCACGTGAGCGCGCATCACGCGCATCTGACGGCCACTCTGTGCGCGTACACCGACACCGCTCTATTGGGCAAGATACCAGACCTGCCACCCCGCCCCCATCCTCTGACGAGGCTCTAGTTGGGGGAACTGTCTGGGGATTCCCCTCTGACGAACTTGCTGTTGAGTCCACGTCATGTCCAATCAAATGGGGTGGTCAGAATGCCCTGGCTGCCGCACTCCAGAGGTGTAAGATCAATAATACGACCATCAGTCCCTCCCCTCATGCCAGGGTACTAGGTGTAATCCTGGACCCCATCTGTCCTTTCAGCCCCAAATCCAATCACTATCCAAATCTTGTAGATGTCATCTCTGCAACATCTCCAAGATACATCCGTTCATAACCTCAAACTACTAAGCAACTTATTCACTCCCTTGTTATCTCTTGTCTTGACTTTTGTAACTCCCTCCTCATTGGCCTACCTAATTGCAGGCTATCCTCTCTTCAGTCGATCATGAATGCTGATGCCAGACTCATCCACCTTACTAAACGTTCCGTATCTGCCATCCCTCTCTGCCAATCCCTCCACTGGCTTCCCATTGCCCAACAAATAAAATTCAAAACATTAAAAATAACTTATAAAACCATTTATAACTCTGCCCCAAATTACATCACCAATCTTGTCTCCAAATATCACCAAAACTGTCCTCTCCGCTCCTCCCAAGACATCCTGCTCTCTAGCTCCCTTGTCCCCTGGACTTCTCCAGAGCCTCCCCCATCCTCTGGAACTCTCTACCCCAATCTATCAGGCTATCGCCTACTCTGCCCACTTTTAGGCGATTTCTGAAGACCTATCTCTTTAGGGAAGCTATCCTGCCTTCAGCTAATAACGGAATCTTCTATTCCTTCTACCAGTCCATCCCCCACAGTTATTACCTTTTTTACCACCAGCCCCTTCCTCTTAGATTGCAAGCTCCAAGGAGCAGGGCCCTCCCAACCCTCTTGTATTGAACTGTATTGTTGCTGTATAGGCTCCCTTTATATTGTAAAATGCTGAGCAAACTGTTGGTGCTATATAAATCCTGTATTATAATAATAAACACTTGTGAACAAACTCTCACAATTAGATGTCTTAAATACTCATTCTATCAAACATTCCTTCTCCTGAATGTTCTATGGAATACCAAGCACCAAGCTTTCTTTCAAATTCATGTAGTTACATGATAGGCAGGGTCAAATCTAGTAAAATTTTGTAAATTGGAGATTGAGTGATAGGTCAGTCATTATATAGTAATAGAAATATTTTAAACTGACACTAAAAAAAAATCTATTCAAGTATGTATTCCTAACTTACAAAAATACCTTATATTGCTCCAGTCTCCTCCAAATTCCTTTAGTTTGCTGCTGTCATCTGACTTCATGTTAGAGGGTGGCTATATTAGTTCTGTTGTCAACTTTACATAGAAATGTAGCCCTATTTTATTTGCTCTTGAGATGGTCTAGGGCAGGGGTCTCCAAACTTTCTAAGCAAAGGGTTAGTTTACTGTCCTTCGGATTTTAGGGGGGGTCAGATTGTTTCCTTTGGTAATACAAAATGTATTGGTATCAGTGGGAGTAAACAATGCCATCATTGGTGTCAGTGGGAAGAATAGTGCCCCATTGCTGGTTTCAGTGGGAGGAACAGTGCATCTCATTGGTGTCAGTGAGAGGAATAGCGTCACATCATTGCTGTAACCAAGAGGAATAGTGCCCCGTTGTGGGCTTCAGGAGAAATAGTGCCCCAAGGGCCAGATAAAGTAAAGCAAAGGATCACATCCTGCCCCCGGGCCGCAGTTTGGAGACCACTGGCCTAGGGACTATGGAACTTGTAGTATGCATAGAGCAGTACACATGACCATAAAGAACATACACTGCTCAGTCCAAACAAATGGAACTCCCGAAGTAAGTTACACAACGCAGAGAAACACTGTAAGAAACACATTTCATGAAATGTAGATTACAGGGCCATTAGGTAATGGGTGTGTATGGATTATTTTTGGAGAATAAGGAAATTGTTTAGTGTCATTCTAAATGCAAGCTTCACTAAGGAGTCCAAGAGCCTTGAAGGGGTTTTTAGAATGAGTTAGAAGAGGGTTCACCCTCTAAGATATGTACTCTGAACTTCTCTTACTGGCAAGGTACATAGTATTGATAATATAAAATGTATAAAATATTTAAAATTGTCCTACATATACTTTAACATAACCTGCATCCACATTATTTTTGAAAACTGATTTTCAAACAATCCCACTTCAGCGTAATAAAAGCACACAAGCCAGCCTTCAAAATAAACAATGCTGATCCTGGATCACCTTTTGGCTCATCCATACATGAGACGACCGACACCCAATCCGAAAACGTAATGCTGGTTCTGAAAACCAATTTATGTCAATAATCAGTCTGAATGTTATGTATGCCTAGTCAAATGCTGGTGTTAGACAGCTTGAATTTTGGTCCTGCAAACATCACCTGATTTGAAAAAAGTCAATTTAAAAATAAACTGAGCCAGATGGAAGTGTCGGTCGAAAACTCATTTTATCTTATTATATGCAGTCACTGTTAAGGTATTTAGGCAGCCAAGAGCACCTAAATACAAGTGGCTGCGGTGAAGATCCCTCCATTCATGTCTTTTAGCAAGGATGGGGGAATGAACTCTGGTGATGCTCATTGGATGATGAAACATTTTGGAGGGGCTGATCCGGTAATGTGAAATGTATGCCATGAACATCTTGGCTTGTCTATTTTTATACTCAAGTTTCTTTTTGATCCTGGAAGTACTAGTCCATTGTTAATAAAGCGGTATTTTAACCACTTGCCTACCGGGCACTTTTCCCCTCCTTTTCTCTGATATGTGCCCAGGTCAGTTTTCAGTGCTCTCACACTTTGACAATTGCATGACCATGCAACTTTGTACCCATAGGAACTTTTTATAGTTTATACCTTTTATTCTTTTGGTGGTATTTAATTGCTACTGGGTGTTTTATTTTTTGCACTATAAACAAAAAAAAAAAGCCAAAAATTTGAAGAAAAAAAAAGTTTTTGTTTCTATGATAAAATTTTGCAAACAGGCAATTTTCCTCCTTCACTGATGTATGCTGATGAGACTGCACTGATACGCAGCATTGGTGAGGTGGCACGGATAAACAGCACTGATGAGGCGGTACTGGTGGGCATTGATGAGGGGGCACTGATGATGCTGCACTGATATGCAGCAATGATAGGCGGCACTGACTGACGGCACTGATCTTCAGTGCCTTGATGATCAGTGCTGATCAGCGCCGTGACAGTTGCCGGTAATCGGCAGTACTTTCCTTACACTGTGAGAGCATATTTTCATTCACAGATTTTCCCTTGTGTACCATTCAAACTAAACTCACCATATTGTAAAATCAGCTTGCAACACGTTTAGTCAGCTATAGTCAAAACACCAAAAGAACAGACGCAATTTCACTAAGTTGACATATTTGAATGGGAAAAGAATTTGATCAAACCTCTATTCCAACTAATGCCAGGCTCACTTGTAGACTTGTTGAAGTGGCTACCGCCTCACAAGTTCCAACACTGATATGTGGTATTCTTGAAAAGATGGTGCCATGTAGGACTACACTGGGGCAGTTTGAAAGTCTTCGTAAGATTGGATCAATTCTTCCTAACTTTTACTGAAAAGAACAAAGGAAGCACTTCATGCATAACCCACTTTGATCCTCTGATTGGGTACTAATGTGTTTGGGGATAGATGTAAATTTCACCGCCTGTGATGTTGAAACATCTGCCCATCTTAATTTGTCAATTTTTTACTGAAATAGTTTGCCAATTCTCTCTGAACAGATTAATCAACTGAATAGTACAAATAGCATAAATGTTCTCTGATATAAGACAGGCCATTTTCTATAGTAAGAACAGTGGGCCCAATTCATAAAACCTGTAACAAAATAGAGCTTTTACCCATTTAGACTGCTTGTTTCTTTTGCGATATAAAATGTAAATAGCTGTGTTAAAGAAAACCCTCACCTTTTCTGCAGGCTTCATAAATTAGTCCTACAGGATTAATAATAGCCAAAGCATTTTAAGACACAAAAGCCCAAAAAAGATATCCAGTCACTTTACTACAAGCGCCATTCTCCATTTGCATAGGTAGAAAAATGACATAGCTTCTTATACTGTACAATCTTCATACTTCAATCTCATTTTCTATAATGCATATATTATACAAATATTTTATAGATTAGATATATTCCCTTTTATGACATTTCAACGCAGAAGGAAAACATTAATAAACAATAATAAATACATCTTTAAAGAAATACATAATTGTTACAGATTTAAAGTATATTTGAAAACGCCACTATATTTCAAGTTCAGATGACCCTAATTTCATCTCATACATTCTCGCTTTTCATTTAAAGGAGATGTTCCCCTAAACAGTAAGAACAGCTATGCACTGTAGGCAATATTAAGCTTCTATATATCAGGGGTTTATGAAGCAATATGCTGCCAAAACAATTTAAAGATTTTGTTGCTAATGTCACCCAATCTGACATTTTTTGTAATGAGTGTTTAAAGTAAAGTAAAAAAATATGCTGGTCAACACTTACAAAACCTCCATGATGGCTACTTACCAAAAACACACTTGCTCCCAAATAAAGTGCCACAAACTTTTTGTAGTCAGTAACATGTTCTGTCACAAAATAAGAAGTAATGTGGCCTTTCACATAAAACATTATATACCTGAGTAAAAATGTTATCATGATTTCCTATACAGGAAAGCATGTCTATGTAACAGTAATACCTAATTTAAGTAAGCTTAAAATATATCAGTACTTATACACAAAATCTAAAAATGATGCATTACACAAACACGAGTTCATACATATGTACACTACTCGCTTTTGTTTCTTTAAATACAGCTACACCCACCATACCTGAAATTCAGTGCTGTGAAAAGCCTTATCTAGGAAGCGCTTGCCATAACACGCAGTATGGAGTCTCTGTGCAATCATCAGGTTGAATTACCATCACGGTCAGTTTCAAACCCCCCTCAAATTGTGTAAGAGATTCTTGAGACTACTGTATATGGCATAAACCAAGGTCTGATAGAAATAGCAAGGACAAATAAGACAGTGAATGGGAAGCCCAAAGATCAGATGCTGAAGTCCCAGAGTTTTCTGTGTCAAGGACTTGCACTTTACCCAATGCCATTTATCAGCACAGGTTTCAAATCACTATGGACTATTTTTAATCTGGGATTCCACTTTCAAAATGAAAGCAGTATTAAGCCCAAAAAGAAACATTTATTATATTGCAGCTTACCAATTCTTAACCACTTGACGTCCTGTGGTTAAACTAGAATAATCCTGACTTTTTTTTTTTTTTAGAGCCGATGGAGCACTTTTTTGTAAAGCAATCCTAGCGGCTAAATTGCTGCTGAATTGCTTTTACAAGTAGTGGGAGGAGGTCTACCCCCCCACCCCCCCTGCTTTCACGGGCTCTCCCATTACACCGATGAACCCGGAACTGATGCCGGCGGTTTCCACCAGTTGACCAAAGAGATGCTCAGGACTAAAACAGCCATGATCAGCTCTATGGTCTAAGAATCTGGAAGCAACAAGTATTTCATTATTCCGGTTTTGAAGGCTGTAAACAAACCATTACTGGTTTAAAAAAGTATCAGATCATACAGATAGATCTTAGTTTGATCCAAAGCTTTTAAGAGCAGAGCAGTATATTACATGTAAACAAAGTGTCAGATAAGGCATGATCTTCAAGTGGTTAAGCAGCCCTTAGATTACTCAATTTTCTTTCCTTCTACCACAAGTGGTGGGGGGTTCAGGGAGCCTTCCTGGCTGGCAGAACACAATGGTTACTGCTAGCTGCTAGGCTATGGCAACTGCAGTAATTGAATGTCAATAAATCTGACAGGCTGGTTATACCCAAGTTGATCGATGGATCGACTTGGGTACAATCCCATACATTAATCAAATCTCGGACGGTTTCTGCTGAACTTGCCAAATTTCAATCTATGTATGGCTTTAAAGGAGATACCTGCATTAGTTTTCTTCTTTAGGTGTTCTTCCTTTTATTTTCATCTGGTGATCTGGTCATTACGTCTGCTGTTTTTCACAGCACAAACTATCAAGCAGAATGTATTAGTTTACATGGATGAGACAAACCACCTAACACTGGCAGGGGTGATTAAAATGATCAGCTTTATTTTATGTAAAACCTTTATCCCAAAAAGAAAAAACAAACTTCTGCTGTAACCACTTATAGAGTGTGAGCTATAGTTTGGCTTCAATTTGTTAATGGTTCTAAATCTGGTAAACTAGGGTCATCCGTTTGAATCCCAACCACGACACTACCTGCTTGGAGTTTGCATGTTCTCCCTGAGCCTGTGTGGGTTTCCTCCAGGTACTCTGGTTTCCTCTTACACTCCAAAAAGACATGCTGGTAGGTTAATTGGCACCTGTCTAAATTGGCCCTAGTATGTGTATGTATGAATGTGTGTTAAGGACCTTAGATTGAAAGCTCCTTCAGGACAGGGACTGATGTGAATGTATAATACAAATGTCAAGCACTGCGTACATTGACAGGGCTACACAAGTACCTGAAATAAACATTACTTCCCCCCCAGACTGATGATGCTGCGGTCTGCTGTGCCTCCAATGTTCATTTCTCCAAAAGTCAAAGAAAAGATAACGAATGTAGCCACCACATTTAATGATTGGTACACTGCAATATTATATACATGTTTGGTTTTGGGTTTAATACCAATTTAAGCCTTTAGGGCTTTGACAGTGTAAGAACGAAGCATTTGTAGGTGGCTGAAAATAAATGACGGCTACATCTCCAAAAATCAATGCTTTTTCTGGTGTAAGACGTGGAAGAAAATGTTTTGTTAGAAGTAAAAATGCTTAACGAAAGAAGCACACTGGTGATTTTTAGCAGCTCAATCACAATCACTAAGTCTAGCAACTGATTGCTACAGAGTTGAAACAACTGGCATTCTATGCTGTTAGCTACACAAACAGCATGTAATAGTAGTTAATCCTGCAGGGCTCAGAATGTGTTATCTACAAATAATCATTACTATATGTATAGCTTACACCACA
The DNA here is from genome assembly GCF_062004578.1 of Staurois parvus. Lineage (NCBI taxonomy): Eukaryota > Metazoa > Chordata > Amphibia > Anura > Ranidae > Staurois > Staurois parvus. The sequence goes on from NW_028317813.1 coordinate 6,928,306, forward strand.
GTGAGCTGTTTGCACCATAAGTGTAATAATCAACTGCTAATTATTAATCCCTAGCAATTTTAGTTGTGTGATTAACTTATCCTGATTTCCCATTTAAGATGACCTATTCGATCCCCCTCTCTCCACAGATGCATACTTACCAGGATCCATCGGCCACAGCCTCTGGGGATTGTTTACATCTTGCGGCACAAGTCCCCTGTCTTATGACTGCTCCTGCACAGCCATAGCCCTATACAAGTATATGGAGCCTGTCTACCTCTTGTCTCTTGCCAGGAGATGCAAGGAAGCATGGCCTATAGACTGCTATGGTGATCTACAGGGCAGGTGCAGCCAAAAGACAGAGGACTTGTGGCAGGGCTGTAAACAACCCCCCAGAACAGCGATTGTTGGACCAAGGTAAGCATCTCTTTATACTACTAAAAATTGCCAGCTTCCTCCTGAGCTAAAGAGTTATTTCTTGTCAATGCTTATAAAACACGACTGCACCCAAATTACTTTTCTGTTAGAATAAAGCAATCATTTTTCAAGCTGACAGAAACCTGCCATGAGAAAAAAAATGGAGGCTTCCACTGCTGACATCTCCAAAAAATAGCAGTTGCCCGACTGCCATGTCCAGTGTCCTACTGTATTACTCCAAGCAGCTCATTTGGAATGAGAATGCAGATAAAGACTTCTGACTGATTTGCACAGATATTCAAGTCATCGACTCGAAAAACACTGCACACATTAAAGTGTAACTAAACCCACAACAGTAAAATCAGTCTGTATATGCAGTAAAGCATGCTTGTTATACTCACCGTGGAACCTAACGGGTTAATCCTGCATTGTGTAATAATGCTGTTTAATCCTGACTTCTCTGATCCTCCCCTTCTTCCAGTGTCCCCCTCTTATCTCCTGATAAGACATATCGTGTAGAGACACTCTGCACATGCTCAGTTTGGTGTATACTGCTTAAGGTTTTTTTTTTTTTTCTTGGGAGAGTGCATGTGATCAGCATATGGCCAATCAGTTCTATTCAGCGGTCAGGGGCTTTGCATCCTCCTAGAGAAGAAAGAGCTCCTCCTACAAGCTTTAACCAGTGCTCTGCTGAACACTGATAGAATTCCCAAGACTGCTCTAACTGCTGATGAGAAAAAGTATTTAGCAGTTTATATTTACTAAACTAATTGCATTTCTACGTTCTGTGTACTGTGGGAGACCAGGTATAGCAAATGCAGGTTCCTGGGTTTAGTAACACTTTAAAGACGGGCAAATAGAATATTCAGAAAACTGTCAGTCCCCATATTTCACTCAAAAAAAGCGTACTTTAAGAGTAGAATACTCTAGAATTCTGTCATAGTGCAATAACTGCTGCTTAAGTCTCTCTTTGCATCTGTTTATATGGTTGGACAGAAGTTAGGCAATTAAAAGGGATCCCAATTTCAATGTTGGTTTTCTTTTTCATTTACCCCAGGGAGAATGCAAAAGGAAGAATGGAAACACCAGTATTGTTATAGGAGCAATATTCTAATGCTGACCATACACTATACAGTCTCCTTTATATCTACCAACAACTATGTGGTATACAGACCTGCCTGATCTGATACGAATTAAAAAGATTGTGTAGGTTTGTCTCCATATTATAGAATTTTGGTAAAGAAGATTGTACAAAAGTTGTACAGTCGGATTGTATACTATATGGCCAGCTTAAGAGCAGAACTGGAAACTGTGGGGAGGACTCATGGCTGGAGATCCCAAGAGACATAAGATGCTAAGGTGCCTTCAGCAGTGAGATCTTTTCGCTATAGTTTCCAGCTCATTGCTAAACTCTCTAAGGGACATAAGAGACTAAGCAGGTGAATGTATTCACCATATCACATTAACAATTAGACTTTCAGGTTGCTAATGAAAACTGGGATTATCTCTTAAGATAACGGTGCTGTGGAAACACTGATTTATGCAAGAACAGAAAATCAACAGTCAAGATAGTATAACAGAGAAAGTTCAACTGCTATACACATGGATAATTTAATATGACAAAAACTGAAGATGTGAGGGTTTCTCAAAATATTTTCATTAGCTATTTTCGCCAAAGAATCAGGTCAGTGACATGTCGGAGAAGTGTCCTCAGTTGCCACTGCAAACTGTAGCAAAGGTTAAGGGCACACAATCTTGTTTTTTCCATGTCTTCTTTATTCTGACTTTAGAACTGCAGAAAAGCAGAAGCATAGCAGAGAACATTGATTCTATGCAGTAATGGAACCCTAGTTCTCATGGAGTTTAGTCAAAACGTTTGAAGACATGGAAAGGTATAAACAATATCTTCATCCATTCTCTAATGAACCCCTCAGACTGTCAGCCATGAGCACAAGGACTTTGATACTGCATACAACACAATAGTGTCTCTGTTCTGCAATGGAAACAAAAAGCAATATAGGGTATGACTGTATGCACAAATTTTAAAATAAGAGGGAATCTGTTAGAAATACAAAGTTTAAAAAAGTATCAAAAAGTGGAACGTTCTATGTAAATGTTATTAGTAGTTTAACAAATGCATTTTCCTAAACAACAAAGAAAAATGCTACAGGACATCTAGGGCACAGTGCAGATTTTGTGAAGTTTCTTTAGAAAACTTTGTATCTGAACGCTTTAGCCATACGACTCCATTTTACATGCAAGCTAGCTTTTCATACATAAATCCTGAGATGAGAAAATGAACATATATGAATACATGATGGCCAAGCAGAAATCCGTACCTCTATTTTTTTCTTACAATATTTTGGCTAAAATAGCTTCTTAATCACTGTATCATCTTTTATGTTTCTTTGTATAGTTATCAAAACCATTAACCCGTTTTAAAAGAGGACAGCAGTAATGGAAATATAGACAACACACATAAGGTCTCTGCTACAAAGGTATTTTCAAAATGCCACAGCTTACACTTCAGAAAAAGTACATATGAAATTAAAGGCATAATCCATTTTTATGACCATATTTAGTGTGTAACATGAAGCATTGTCACATTCCCCAACCACCCTTCCTCCACTTACCTGATTCGCCAGGTGCTTCTCCCCAGAGCATTCTGTGATCTGCCCACACAGCCGCGTTATCCATTCACAGGAATCTGTGAATGGAAAGACTACTAGTTCCATCTGCCACCACAGCTGGTGGATTCACAGATCTCAGTAGAGCACAAATGCAGTGACATCGCCGCACTTGTAGTCAATTGATTACTTCCACCAGCTACTAATGGTAGGTCCACACCTCCGTACAGACCTGGGCATGGGATTCTGTATACAATGTAGGAGCCTGTGCAGAGCACTAGAAATGCACTGATCATGGTTGCAATGCTGTGCAGGCTTTAATGCGAAAATTTAATGAATGCGCATTTTTTCTTTTATTAATGTGGATGTATTTATTACATTTTTGCAAAAGTTAGGTTTTTGCCTTTAACCCAGTACCCAGATAAAAGGAACTTGAGACAGTTAGGAACAACTGCTACAGTGCTTGAGGATTCCTTAAAATCACAGGTACCTGTAACTAATTCTAGCTTCATATAGACATTTTCCAAAGCCTATAATTCATGGGCACATTGAACCACCATTGAATAATCACCTATGTGGCCAAGCTGTAAGACTAAAATGATAAGTGAGGTGACCAATGGACCAGTTATCCAAAAATCACAGCAGGCACACCTTGAATTTTTTTTGTAAAGGGAAGAAACACAAGAATCACAAGAAAAAAAAAAAAAAGAACAGTTTTAAGAAGTTACTTTCGACATGAAAGTTGATCAATAAAATACAAAGGACAGCTGAGAAAAAGTTGAATGCTGGTGTAATAGTGCTGAAAAGTGGCTACATAAACATGCCCAATCACTTTCCCATCATTTTGGAAGTGGTGGCAGAGGAGGTGGTGGCTCGGAAGGGAGGGGGGGAGGCCTAGGTTTATCAGTGCTGCTAGGCCTATGCTTACGGTACTCCCCATATTGATTTAAATACTGAGGGGGTGGTATGGGTTGCACTCCCTGTGCACTTAGCAGTGAATGTATCATGGTTACAGTGTCTTGGTAATCAATTACTTTTGGTAGGCTGTGCCCATCAGAACCAGAAGTTTCCCTATCTGTTTTGTTATGAATGCTATGACTACTCCATGCTCTGTGTGCTGGCTGTGCAACTGGAGATTCAGTTTTGGAAGGTATTGAAGTCCTGCTCACTTTTTGAGAAACTGGATCATGACCAGTGTTATCTTCAGGTAAAGGTCTTTTTCTTGATGCATCTGATGTTTTGTGCGATGTTCCTCCCACACTAGAAGATGATCGTTTACTGCTCGAGCTGGAAGAGTTATGATGATGCTGACGATGGGACTGACTGTTGTGGTGGTGATGGTGATGTGACGATGAAGAACTGCTTCGGTGTTTGTCCCGGACCTTGCTGCTGCTGCTACTACTCTCTTCATTTGGCACTTTTATTCGGATCTTTGTGTCCTCAGGTTTCTCGCGGGTGGGCACAGGAAGACGCAGTTTCAGGCTAGGGGTTTTTTCTGTCCGCTCATGGCTTACCTCATGCAAAGGTATCTTCAAAATGATAGGTGAGGCATGAGTCTCCCTTTCACGTTCTTTCTGCTGCTGTATAAGCAAGTTTTGAGCTGCAGAGGCATATTGTTCCTTTAAACTAGCACCCATATTTTCTAGTTGACGTTTTTGTGCTGCTAATTCTTCAGCATGCTTTGCACGATACTCCTTCAGTGAGACTTTTGCTACTGTTGGTTTATTTCCTGGCAACTGTGACTGATCAGTGCAAGCAATAAGATCACTAGTCCTCTGGTGCTCCCGCTGGTTATTTTGGGGGGCTCCCCATGATTCTCCAGACATTTCAGAATCCTGTTTTGATACTGGGAAAGGCTGGGAAGAAGAATCTGAAAAAGGGGATTTGCTCATGGGTCCACTGCGGGTGATCATCCTAAGTAAAGCCTGATCAGAAAGGCTGTCGTTACCATCCTCATCTTCTCCATCATCTTCTTTGGGCTTTCTGTTTGCTTGGTATATCTATGTAGTGAAAAAATTAAGCTTACATAAATGTCCAGCATAAACGATACAACAAGTAAAGATAATATTTTGCTCTTAGTACATAAAAGCAGTAATGTGTGATTACATATATGTCACAGCAGTGTTTCCCAACCTCTTTTCAATCATGGCGCCCTTTAAAATTCTTCTCAATCTCGAGACACCCCATTCTAAAATCCAAGTAATTAGTTTTACATAAAGCTGCAGCATCCACACATATAGGGCACCCAACATTAGATTCAATTTATTACTGACAAGAATGCCAATGTTTCTTTTCTCCCTCATTCACAATGTGACCAAAGTGCTGACAGAGACGGGCATACAAGATTGTTCTCAGGCACCGGACATCCTATGACATCATCAATTGTAAGAATATCGGTGGCTGGCTCAAGTGATACTCAAGGTTGTAATACTGTACAATAAAATCCTGTGGCTTTGAGTAATTAAAAGGCAGGCTGCTCCTAGATGCTGAAGCTCAAAAAATGCTAATAGCCAAAGTAGTGTGCATGGACACATAGGATAACAGTATTTAGCCTCCAGGAGCAGAAAAATGCTAATAACAGCTTCTAGGAGCTTAAAAAATGCTAGTGTGCATGGAGCCTGAGTGCAGTTGCTCTAGATCTGAGTAGAAGCTCTGAAATGAGGGGACGCTCTACTGATTTCTATCATCCAATTTTCCTTGCATGTGATTGGGTATTCTTTGCAAAGTGAAGCTTGACCTCATTTACTAAGCTCTGGAGCAAGTGCACTTGCAGTGCATAGCACATCTGCCTTTAGTAAATCAACCACAGTGTGCTTAAGCTGATAACACACAAACAATTCTAATTTCTCGTGTCTTTATTGAACACACCCATTAAACATTCACAGCACTGGAGGAAAGAAGTGAACTCATAGACTAATTACCTCAAGGAAAGTCAATTGGATTCAGTAGTTTTCACACCTGGAATTAATGCAATGAGTTTGGAGGTGTGCTTTGATAAAAGACACTCAAACATTTTAAGATTGCTGTTCATAAGAAGCATCAGCTGATGTTCACATACTTCACTATATATCCTGGCTAAGATGGAAAGAGGAAACCACCTTAGTAGAGACAGCAGCTAAGGCCAAAAGACAGCCTTGTCACTATGGATAACCAGGAATGGTCCCTTACAGGCAAGAGCAGTAAATTCTGAAACCCTGTGAGATGAAGTAATGGCAACCAGACAAACAGCCTTCTATAGAAGTTATAAAGGAATATCCTAGATGGGTTCAAACAGAGATTTCTATAAAACAGAAAGTACCAAATTGAGGTCCCACAGAGTCCTGACAGAAGGAACAATACATGTGAGCCTTTGTACAAAAGCACGCACCAAGGAATGTAAAAGAATGAGGCTCTGAAAGAGTACTACCAAGGCCAAAATCTGAACCTAGATTGTACTCAAGGCCAGCCTCTGGTCAACTCCAGAATGGAGAAATGCCAGGATGCAGCCAACAATACACCTATGAAGGATGAAGTCCTCAAGCCTCAAACCAGGCAAAATAAAACTTCCAAGTCAGACAGTAAATCTTACTAGAAGCCGCCTTCCTAGCTGGGTAGAAATTAACAAATCAGACACACACCTTCACCGTCTCCCAAACCCTGACTTCATCAGTCATGCCATTAAAGTCGACAACTGTAAATAATAATGAAGAACTGGACCTTGCAACCGGAGGTCAGGTTGATCTGGAAGGATCCACAGCTCACCCACCGACAAGTTTGCAATGTCAGAGTGTCATGTTCTCCTGAACCAAGCTAGGGCGATCTGAATCACCAGAGTTTCTTCTATCCAAATCCAGCAAAGCAAAGAAGTTAGAAAGTGTAAACGTGAAAAGGCATAAATTAGGGGGAAATTATCCCAGATCATCCACTGCAAATGCTTGGGGATCTCTGGTCCTGGATACGAATCTGTCCAGCTTTGCTTTGAACCTGGACGCCAAAAGATCCCAAGGTTTGTGATTGATGAAAGAAATGCTATTTGGAAGTAGGAGTAACAGGTTTTTGTACCGCAGGCTTCAACTTTTTAAGCAGCAACAGGATACGTTTGTCCACTGTTACCTTTTGAGTGTAATCATCCAGGGCAGGACCAAACATTCACCTTGAAAAGGTAAGCGTTTAACCTGCTTGTTACAAGACAATTCTGACCACACTTCAGCCATAATATCCTGTGCATGTGCACCACCAAGACACCCAGACAAGAAAGTTGTTGGAAGCAATCCTTTAACCTCCCTGGCGGTCTAGCTAATCAATATTTTTGAATGTCAAAGCGGTACATTGGTTTTCATGGAAATTTGTAATTTTATATTGTAGGCCTGTAATTCTTAGGAATAACTCACTTAAATCTGTCCAAACAAGAGTCTAGTAAACATCCCGGTATGATAAAGTTTGAAACACTAAATCATAAATTATAATAAATAATCATAAAAAATAGTAACAAATTTAATGCAAAAATGTAATCAAACCAAAAACACTGAAATTTGAAACAGAGCACCAAGTTCGCACATCACTGAGTTCAGTCGCAGAATCGTTTCCAGTGTCTGATGACAAATTTCCCCACGAATCACTATCACTCAATTCTGCAAGTGATTCTAATTCACTATCGCTGTTTTCTAGCTGGTCTAAAACTGCTTTTAACCACTTGCCCTCCAGAGGATTTACCCCCCTTAATGACCAGGCCTCTTTTTGCTACTCGGCGCTGCACTAATTCAACTGACAATTGCGCAGTCATGCAATGCTGCACCCAAACGAAATTTACGTCCTTTTTTTCACACAAATAGAGCTTTCTTTCGGTGGTATTTGATCACCTGTGCGCTTTTTATTTTTCATGCTATAAACAAAAAAAAGACCAAAAATGATATTTTTTACTTTCAGCTATAAAAAATATATAGTAAACTCAAAGTTAGTTATAAATTTAGGCCAAAATGTATTCTGCTACATGCTTTTGGTAAAAAAAATCCCAGTAAGTGTATATTGATTGCTTTGTGTGAACGTTATAGCGTCTACAAACTATGGTATAGATACTGCAATTTACTCCATTTTTTTTGCTATACAGCGCTGCGCTAATTTAACAGACAATTGCACAGTCATGCAATACGGTACATAAATGAAATTTACATCCTTTTTTTCCAACAAATTAAGCTTTCTTTTGGTGGTATTTGATCGCCTGTGCGTTTTTTATTTTTTGCGCTATAAAAAAAAAAGCCTGACAATTTTGAGGAAAAAAAAACAATATTTTGGACTTTTTGCTATAAAACATGTCCAGTAACAAAAAAATTTAAAAATCAAATTTAGTCATAAATTTCTGCCAAAATGCATTCTGCGACATGTCTTTGCTAAAACAAAACCCAATACGTGTAAATTAATTGGTTTACGTGAAAGTTATAGCGTTTACAAATGGCGGGAAAGATACTGGGATTTTTAATTTTTTTTTATACTAATAATGGCAGCGATGAGCGACTTATGACGGCGATCAGCTACTTATGGCGGGACTGCGGCGGACATTCTGACACTGGGGGGGGGACTGACTTGGGGTCACTGACATCCCCAGTGACACCAATACAGTGATCAGTGCAAAAAAAAAAAAACACTGACACTGTACTAATGGCACTGGGGAGGAAGGGGTTAACTTTATTATGCAGTGAAAGGGTTAACTGTGTAAGGAGAGTGTTTTACTAGGGGGCGGGGATTTGTACTGCACAGGGACACACTGATCGGGAGAGGGAAACGCTGATAGGGAGAGATAAACTCTTCTCTCCCGATCAGCCTGTCAGGAGCTGTCAGGGAACTGACAGAGAGCAGAGCTACTGCAGCCCTGCTCTCTGTCAGTGATTGCCGCTAATCGCCGGGACACAGCCGGTAACGAATGGCTGTGACCCGGCGACTGACATCCGCGGCTGTGATCGGTGGGACAGGTAGAGTGGTGGCGTGCCTCGCGCGCGTGCCCCCTACCTGTTTTGAAAACACACGTTTTAAAACGTGGTTTTGCCCACCCGTGCCGCCCTGCCAACGTATTTCTACAGTGGCTGGGCGGCATGTGCTTAAAAGGGACACTCTTTGGACGCCATGGACGTTTCTCAGTTTCCAGACAAAAAGAACGGTAAAAGTGCAGGCAGGGCACTGGACAAAGCACTACGGGCAAAATTTAGGTGAAATGGTTTGATACAGTAATGTAATACTAAGAGATTACAGTGTATTGTGTTTGTGTCAAATTTTTTACTTTTTTTTAATCTCCTGCTGGTTCCGCCCCCCGTACTTTTCGATGCTCGCAGGGAACAGAACCCGGAAGATGGATGCCGGCATCGGTCGGCAGACATGGCCAGGGGACACAGCGAGAGGACCTCGCGGGATCATGGGACAAGGTAGTGGGACAAGGTAAGGCTCGAGGGATCACTGCAGTGTAATCCCTAGTGTTGCTTGGGGTTACCGCTTTTGGTACTGAAATTAACCTGAGTGACACTCGGGATTACTGCCAGGAAGGTTAAAGGCCAGGTTCACCTTTGGAACATGTTATGTCTTCCAAGTTCCTGCCTTCTCTCCTTCTACCCTGTGACAGCGGGCATGGGATATTTTTTCCACACCAGCTGTAATAATTTAAAAACAGAGTTCTGGGAACAAATGAACTGACGGCTTATAGTTCTTAATGATGCGGGTAATGGTGAGCACTCTTAGTTCACTGATTCTTCCTTCAATTCGGTAACTGCCTGCTCTTATGAGGTACAGATAGGCAACTTACTAAGAGTCTGCAGGAGCCTGGCATTGTACCCGTGATCTCCTGATCACATATGCAATGTTTTATTGGCTCCAGTTAAAAAAAAATTAAAAATACACATTTTTTACCTGCAAAAAGATAAAAAAATGTGCATTCATTATTTTTTTTTTTATAAAAGGTGAACTTATCCTTTAAGACATACACCAAGAAACTAAGGCCACAGGAAAAATCCTCCAGGTATCAGCCCAATTCATTGTCTCCGCAGTCAAGGTCTCTATTTTTCATCATCCGATAAGCCTATGTCTTGATTAATTGACACACTCCTACAGCCACCCTTGGTACAAAGGAACTGGAGGAAGGTGCCCCAAAGACAGTGAAAAGACCAGACAAGTAAAGGGAGTCAGAACAACATATAAATAACTGACCTCAAGGCGATACAGTGCAAAGGGAGCTACATTCAGGTTCCTCCCTGCCTGATAAAGGAATACGGGAAACCTCACTGCCTTTATTCCCTCCCATGTGCCGTCACTGAGACATGGCCTGCCAACCAATACAACTGGACCCTTGCTTAATCAGCAATCCAAAGACAGCTGAGAGGATGCGGTGCGACTAACACAAGCACTAAAACCAGCTGCGCCATAAGCATTGAGAATACTTGCTGAAACTTGTAGTCCATCTGTGTCCGCTGTCCCTGTGTATGTGGAGTGCCGGCTGTACACACATGGAAAGAGTCAAGATGACAGCCGCCAGTATACGCCACCTCTTTGTGATGTCACCAGTCATACCACATATACCCAGCCAGAGACAGGGAGAGGAGTGCTTCACGCATTCCCTATTTTGCGCCCAGAGCCTCCCAGATTGCCCTTAAAACCACTACTGCCAAGAAGTGCACAGGGTGGCTGTGAGGTAGCCTTTAACAGCAAGAAATAGATAAAAAAAAAGACTTGCAGTCCTCTACACAAAGGGGAGGGAGACCACAAAGGGCATAACAGAAACCAAAGCAAGAAGGAAAGGGTACTAGCACTAGGGCACTCATTCCACACCAAATGTCCCCCGGGTCCAAAATTCAACACTGGGCCAATGCCACTAAGGTCTTCAGGGACGTGACTGCCCTGGACTTGTATAGCACTCTGCAGGTCCGCAAGGCAATATTTTATTACACACAGTCCCGATACACAGAGTCCAGTGCTGGCTGAGAGCTTTACAGCTGGGGATCACTGCTTGTCTGGTACAGGGTCCGGGTACCTTTCTTCGTACAATAAAGAAAGGACATTTAACATTGTATTAATAAATACCAATCTGCATTAATTTTCTGTTGTTTATATTTGCCTAGAGTGCAGGTTTAAATCCCTTATCTGTAAGTAAATGCATGCATTTTCTCATAATGCAGTAAACCTTTTTTTTAATTATTTATAAGTTTGCTTGCTTAAAAAAAAAGATTGCAAAATATCTATGATATTCTTAAGAAACATGTATATAAATTCCAGATTCAAAAATAAAGATTGGCATGGTTTTCTTTTCTTTAATGTTGGAGCCTGCTTATATATATTATATTAAATCTGATCAAACTCCTTCAATATATAAACAAAAGTAATTACTTACTCTCCAGTTCCTTATGCGCTTCAAACGATTTGGAGTTTTCTCTAGTATTTGAAGAAATTCATGTGTTAAATCTAAAAAAAAGAAAGGATACTAAGCAGGTATACATGGAATGCAAAAGTAAGACATGACCTACTGTGTAATTCAAGTTCTTACTCCAATATTTAGCTAGTTCACTTCTACGTTAGTGTCTGATATGTCCAAAGAGCGAACGTGGTAAAACAAGCTCTGGGCTGCAGTAGCAGCTGTGAGCTTCTTTTAAGTTTTAGCAGTGGGCTCTGGGCTTTAAAGTAAAAGTGATCTAGGTGACTGTGCAGCTATTTAATCACTTTTATGTGACTGGTGCATGCCACCCACTTGAAGCAGGTTAACTGCAGGTCAGAATAAAGTCAACGGTACGAAAAATGCTTCCGTCAATGAATTCGGAATATCTCAGCAGTCTCTCAAACTGACGTCAACCTGATGCCATCTACCCAAGCCAAAATATTTGCAGACACGTTTGTTTCCTTGGAAGATTTTGCTTACACTTTACTTTCTATTCATTCTTTATCAGTTCTTCATCAGCTGTTATGTTTTCATCACATTCTATTTGCCTTTATAATGCATTGCAGTTTTCTGTTTTCCATTAGAGAAAATAAATAGATGCACCAGCATAAAGTTAGATAAGAAAGCATGCATATCTTAACTTGTGCTCTCAACTGAACTGTCAAATCATTGAATGGCTGGTGTCATAACTGATCACATGTGCAGCACCATGGCAGCTACAAATCAAACAGAAGCTAAGATGGCTGCTACCTTGGCTGTAAATTATAGAAGGGCTACATTTCACTTTAACTTTTAGCATACGAAACCTTTACTATAGAGGTCAATTAAATCTAACCCCTAACTAGATATTTAGTTTGCTAAAGCACTGACTTTCATAAACAAATGCCATTTTTTTTTTAAATAAAATACAGTTTTAAACTTTTTTGCTTTTTGGTGCTTCAGAGGACACAAGTAAATGTGACAGTTACCAATAACTGCATTCCAGGAATGTAACTTTTTTTTAAACAGTTACATCGCTTGGTTTAGTTCCACTTTATGACTGACTGCTGTTTTGGGGCTCTGGGCTTCAGCAAAATGTCAGCCTCCAGCAAGAAGAAACAGGAACAACGCTAGAGGCAATTTACAGCACACACTAATTTTGTTTCTATAATTATTGATGTAGAATGTATGTTCCTTGGTAAACAACATTATTTTTTTATCATGTTGTTATGGGTAAAGTTCCGCTATAAGGCTGTCAGCAGATCAGCCTCTAGTAATTTGTCAGTGTTTAAAAATGGAGAGCAACTGAGCATGTGCAGAGCAGGGTGAGACAGTGTATTATTGGATTTTAAACAGTTTAAACACTTATTTTTAATGTTTTACATAGCTATACCTGCAAAAGGGGTTAGCCTTATTTTTCTGAATAAAGTTCCATCTTAAGCTTAATAATTTAGAATTGCCTGTAGACTGTAGATTTTGACACTGGAATTATTGTTTTTACGCTAGTGCACGCACTGATACCCAACATGACTTGCATAATCATTGTTTACTAGGTGTGCATGCTCTTAGCAAGCAATTGCTTTCATGGAGGCTTTAAAAATGTTTATCTCTTTTTTAAACTTATTTACTTAAATTTATTATATTCTTAAAGAGGCTAATAACACCTCTTCTGTACTCTGCCCAAGCAAATTAGGAACCTTTTTACCAAGGCTCTACTGGCTGGAAACGAATGGCTCTGAACCTGGTAGTGGTTAGGACTGAGCCTTCCATGATGACTGGCAAGAGATAGAGGACTGTCCATTCCTTAATCTCACCTTGCTTGCCATCCTGACACTGGTTTTTGTGACTCCAAATTTCCAGGAAACGCTGGCTAGTCTGGAAACCATTGCGTAAATTGGGGGGGCACACTTTCACACACAACGCCAGTTGAAGAAGTGAATGGGAAGCTTTACATTAATACTACACAGAGCAGATCTAACAGAATAAAGTAAAGCTCCTATTGCTAGTTTACATCCTCTTGCCCTTGCACCACAGTATTTACGGTTGCAACAGTAAAAGGGTTATATCAGATAAAATGATTAGTTATTCTCCTTTTCCAAACAGGCTTTGTTTACAAAAATGTGTACTATGTTCAAATGATTGTGCCATTATTTTAGCCTGTAAGCTATTCTACTTGGCACTCAAGAGCAGCATCAGCTCCCTAACAGAGATGTTAGCAAGCTGAGAAGTAAACACTGCAGCTGTAACTAGTTGGCAACTAGCCAGATGTTTGCTTTTTTTTATAAAATACACTTTTTAAAAACCCCTCTGGAATCCAGTTATGCAGGCCATAGACGTGGGGAAAATCGGCCGTTTTTTTTTTTTAAATCGTAAATCGGTCGTTCAGACAGCCGACGTTGCCACTAATTAAAAAAAAAAAGTCGGCGGGTTTTAGTCCCGTCTACGGCCGTCAATAATATAATAGCGGTGTCCCTGCATAGAGACCCGCTATTATATTTGACAGAAGAAATAGATTATGCAGAAGAAGAAGAAGAAAACAACATTGTATCTATTTGTACTTGAATAGAAACATCTGTATCCGAAATGCATACAAATAGATACAATGTTGCAACTTTTTTTCTTCTCCGTCTTCTTCTGCAAAATCTATTTCATCTTCTCCTCTTTTCTTCTATTCTTCTTGATATTCTATTTCTTCTTCTCCTGAAAAATCTATTTCTTCTATTACTTCTTTTTCTTCATAGTCAATTTATTGTCAAATCGGCCAGAAGAACGGCCGATTTGACCATAAATTACCGCGAAAATCGGCTGATCTAACAAATCGTCCCAGGATTTTCCAGCTTGGCCGATTTTCAAAATCTCTTAAAATTAAGAAAAACGGCCAACATTTTTCCCCACTAATGGTACGAATATAGGCCGATTATTTTATCGGCTGATAATTCGGCAAGAAAATCGGAAATCTATGGCCTGCATTACTCTAACACCTGCACTTTTTCTTTCCTCTTGCTCTCATGTGAGTAGCCTTCTGTAATCACGACATTACCTGAAGAAACAATATCAAACACAGAACTGCTCCGCCATTCACAAAATGTATTGAGGGTGGTAAGTTTGGTAAATATACACATCACTGATGTATAAATCAGCCATACAGGGATAAAAATTTGGCTGGCTCAGCAAAAACCACCCAAATAACAATCTATGTATGGCTACTATGGCTGAACAGTAGTCAACCTACTGATCTACTTGTTTAACCACCCGATTGGAAAAAAAGCTGCTTTATCAACGCTGCAGGCTATAGACTGCAGTGCTGACCTTTGTATTCTGACAGTAGGAAAGTCTCCTAGCTCTCAGAATACCATGGCACAGTGGGGAGGATTCCCCATCCATTTCGCATGTGCGGATGGATAGGAGAATCAGGTCAATTTTTTTCTAGTTCAACCCGCAGGTGGAATGAACAAAAAAAAAAACATTTATCCATGGCCAGCTTTAGACTTAGCCTAGCATTTATGTCTGAAACACACAGTGCTGGAAAGAGACAACCGCATATTTTCCTTTATCTTACCAACACAAAAACTAAAGCAAGCCACAAACTTATGTGACACATGCACGAAACTTGATAAAAACAATATCTAAAGGTAGCCTCACCTGTACCAGCAGGGTGGATAAAAATCAATGGTTTAAAAAAAAAAAAAATCTGATTTTTTAAAAATTTAAATAGGATTTTTTTGATTTTTATCAAATTTATTTTAATAAAATGATTTTGGAGTAAAAATCTATCTAAAAGTTAGTTTTCTATTTAAGATACATTAATAATGTAGTTTATTCAGCATGAAATGGAGCTTAGTTATACAGCATGAAGCTGTATATTCTGCAATAGTTACATTTTTGGTAAACTCATTCAATGAATCCAAGCTCTGCAAGCTGGGATAACATGCACTGCATTGATGCATTCACACAATTTCAAAGAAACCATGAGAAAAAACAATAAAAGAATTTGAGTAGTTCTCCAACTATGTGTGATTACCTATTAGCCTAAAATCGGTTCTGATATTGTTGTTTTATTAACCTGACAGCTTAATATTCTAAAAAAGAAACCTTCATTTGGTTTGCAAATATTAAAGATTCTAACTACCAGCAAGAATGAGTTGGATTCCTTATTATTTAATGAGCACCTGTCATTTTAGACCCATCATGGCAGCACCTGTTAGCAGGCATCCACTCAACTGCTGCCGCCACATCTCTCACTTTGTTGTGTCACTACCGCATCACCAGCTGTTCCAATAAAGTGAATGGGACTGTCGGTGAGTCAACAGCGGGTCAGAGGAGGAGCTGCTGCTGCGAGACAGAGATGACAGTTGCTCTTTAAAAATTATGATTTAAATCAAGCCTTTTTACTAGTGATTTAAATCATGATTTAAATTGTGATTTAAATCAAATCCACCCTGTGTACCAGTAGGATTAGGCTGGCTATAAGAAAGACAGACATGACCTAAGCAAGACATCTAAATATTTTCTTACCATATAATCTCCTTCAAATTATTGTAATGCTAAAGACAACTTTTTGTAAGAGTCCTGTCACGCGGGCAGTACAATCAGATCCACCTGTCAGTTTCTTAATTGGATCTGAACAGAAGCTCATTATTAGTCCGTGGGCAGGAGGATGTCAAAAGAGGAGTATCAATTTACATACAATTACCTCCAAGTCTGTCTAGGTCCGAAAAAAACAGTATAGGCCCTTTTCAGTTTTTTTTCAGCTATAGACGCCAATGGACTAGAGCAGGGGTGTCCAAACTTTTTTGGAAGAGTGCCAGATTTGATGAAGTGAACATGTGCGAGGGCCGACCATTTTGCCCGACATTCTGATGAACCATTAACATTAAATGCAAATGAACTATTTTATGCAAAAGTTTATTGAAAACGGCATACTTTTCATTTTGTGACTTGGATGACAAATCTAAACAGGTGTTAAATCACTCTGCCAGCACAGGGAGAAGGAAAGCCCGGAGGTCGCGAGATTTGGGCTTTGTTTCTCCTTGCACTGTCTGATGACGTCAAGCGATCCTGAGCACCAATCCGTTATAGCCCAAATTGATACCGTATTTTTCGCTCCATAAGACGCACCTGACCATAAGACGCACCTAGGTTTTAGAGGCGAAAAACAGGAAAAAAAATTCTGAACCAATGGACTGCAGACATAGTACAGGAGATGACCAGAGACTGCGGACACAGTACAGGGGATGACCAGAGACTGCGGACACAGTACAGGAGATGACCAGAGACTGCGGACACAGTACAGGAGATGACCAGAGACTGCGGACACAGTACAGGAGATGACCAGAGACTGCGGACACAGTACAGGAGATGACCAGAGACTGCGGACACAGTACAGGAGATGACCAGAGACTGCGGACACAGTACAGGAGATGACCAGAGACTGCGGACACAGTACAGGAGATGACCAGAGTCTGCGGACACAGTACAGGAGATGACCAGAGACTGCGGACACAGTACAGGAGATGACCAGAGACTGCGGACACAGTACAGGAGATGACTAGTGACTGCGGACACAGTACAGGAGATGACCAGAGACTGCGGACACAGTACAGGGGATGACCAGAGACTGCGGACACAGTACAGGAGATGACCAGAGACTGCGGACACAGTACAGGAGATGACCAGAGTCTGCGGACACAGTACAGGAGATGACCAGAGACTGCGGACACAGTACAGGAGATGACCAGAGACTGCGGACACAGTACAGGGGATGACCAGAGACTGAGGACACAGTACAGGAGATGACCAGAGACTGCGGACACAGTACAGGGGATGACCAGAGACTGCGGACACAGTACAGGGGATGACCAGAGACTGCGGACACAGTACAGGGGATGACCAGAGACTGCGGACACAGTACAGGGGATGACCAGAGACTGCGGACACAGTACAGGAGATGACCAGAGACTGCGGACAGTACAGGAGATGACCAGAGACTGCGGACAGTACAGGAGATGACCAGAGACTGCGGACACAGTACAGGAGATGACCAGGGACTGCAGACATAGTAAACAATGGTAAATGGTAGCCCCAGTAGTAATTCCCTGCGCACCACCTGGGATCCCTCGGCCCACGTTCCGGACCCCACATATGAGCTGCCTAATATATAACTTACAGCCCTCCACTAGTGATTCTGCGAACGCCACTGGGGATTCCAGGGATCTGTTGAGCGGGAATTGACGTCATCAGCCGGCACACAGAGAAGGAAAGCCCAAATCTCACGAGATCTCGGACGTTGCGAGATTTGGGCTCTCCTTCCTACGCCAGCTGATGATGTCAAGAGATCGCTGGAGTCCTCAGTAGCTTTCAGGGAATCACTACCGGGGGCCATAAGTTATATATTTGGGTAGCTCACCTGTGGGGCCGTTTCAGTCCGGAACGCGGGCCGCAATTGGCCCGCGGGCCGGACTTTGGACATGCCTGGACTAGAGGTAATCAGATGTAAACTGACACCAATATGTTTACATTCAGCCGATCTTAGAATTAACATGGGTCCGTTAGGCTCCAGAAACAAAACAAATGAACAAACACAGATGTCACAAAAGTGGCATATGTTCCGCTCTGATTCAGAACAGAATATGTTCTGCTAACTGAAATGGACACAGACTGTGTGAAAGAGGCCTAAGGAGACTAACAAATCAAAATGCAAATCCTGTAAAGTATATAGAGCCACAATTTGTGTTTTTTCTTTTCAAATGGCATTACATTTATTACCTGGCCAAATCTAGCCATCTAAAGCTCCTTAGACATATAAATGATATTTATAACACACTCATACCCAACTTAAGCTGGCTATACACAGCTAGATTTTTATATTGTTCAGCCAAAAACGAATAGATCCCTCCATTTACACAAACGAGATGAATCTTCCCTGCTGGGGCATTGTATTCTGACAGCACATTCCGCCGCTGTCAGAATACACTGATCAGTGGCTGCAGATGCTGACCAAGAAAACATGTCCCTACAATAAAAGTCAATCAAATAATTGACTGTTGTTAAACAGGGGCAGCCACACACTGATCAAAATTTTGATCAGTGTATGGCTAGCTTTAGGCAATTAAGTGCTTTCCTAAAATTAAAAGATTTCTGCTTTATAATGTAACAATTCAATTTCAATATAGTACTGACAAAATACCAATCTTTGATCCCCAAGTTAAAGTAGTTTGGAGAGCTTTACTGTAAACCTGTGCCTTTAAAAGTGATGTTTACAGAGTAAAATTACATTTCTGCATTACTCACATTCTGCATAGTAATCCCACAATCTTCAAAATCCTAAACTCAACATTCTTTAAAACCCTAAATCAAATATCTTCTCAGATTTCCCAAAAATATACCCATTTGATACCATCCACATTTCTGAAGCAACCATGTATAAAACATATACACACAAGAACAAATACAAACCATCTAAAAGTTTCAACGTTACAGTCGCATCCACATACTCCCACCACGGCTTTCCGTCTGTGGATACAGGGATCTCCCAGTTTGACCATTTACAGGCTAAGTGGATGCAGACACAGGCCACTACTGGAGGGGTGTACTGGAGGCTGAATGTAGTTAAATGCAAGCTATGGGAAAGCAAATTAAATATTAGAGGTGATAATACTCACACCACTGACAATCATCCTCTAATCTCTCAACACACTACAAAATAATAAAAGTACAACACATGGGCATCTCACACACCATGAAAACATCCAGCCTCTTTATATCAGAAAAAACACCCATTATTTCACAACTTCAAATATCAATATACATTTATATTAACCTGTTGGTTGCCATAAAGTAAGATGTCTGAGCCAAGTCTTTGCTTGCTAAAGAGAGAAACAAAACAAAACAGAAGTGACCATATAGACATCCACTTCAAGCAGATGACAAATCATAGGTCTCAAATACTGGCCTTACCTCTAACAAGCTGTGTGCACTTCACTACATGAGTATGTGGATGATCAATAGTTATCTCAAATCCTGAAAAAAATGAAGCAGAGTTAGCCACTTGGAGGAAATCAAGTCTAGCATGCAGTTCAGCAGAAAATACACATGAAAATACACTATAGAAGATAACTGTATAACAAGAAACAAAGCTACAAAGCTGTCATTGCAGTAAGCATTCCACTTAACAGACCACAAACTGTTTCTTATTGTATTGCTCTTTGCATGCATTTAACACATATGTAATATTAAAAAATAAATATGTATATATACATATATATATAAAAATGTTTACTTCACAAGATCAAACTATTTCCTGTATAGCATTAAAAAAAATTTTTTTTTTCTGGGAAAGAAACAATACTAAAGATAAAACAACTTTTCTTGTTTAACAAGCTTTACACAGTAATATTGCCATGCTTTAAGTCTTCAATTGCAAGATTAGTATCCAGTATTCTGCAGACTCTTCTGCCAGGTCAGTTTGCTCCATGGCAGCGGACAGGCCTTTGTTAGGGCATTTCAGGATTCCCAGTTTTCAGCCATTCTGGAAGACTTACCCAGGGTCTGCAGTATAATGCTCTCTAGAATGACCAGGTCTTGGGCTTGTTGCAGATATGCCTGTTATTGAGAGGACGGCAAGTTACTCACTGGTATGCACTCTGTACAAAACAACCAGGGTATAAGGGCAAGGTCACCATCTGGTCATGCTCTACATCACTGATAACTGTCAAAAGGTATCTAAAAGGGTCTCAAATGATATCTAGGAATTAAACAAGTGTATCTATCATGACAAGCAGAACTAAAACCAGGTGGTGAGCCTAGCTGATAAAGATGCACCCCAAAACAACAGAGTCCAAAGATCCAGTGAAAGACATTGCCACATCAAAGCTAGTACATAAACCATCTGCACTCTCTTTTGTCCTTAAACAATATACACAGATACAATTTATGCATCCATGTGCCTGATTTACGAATGAGTTAAATGAGTAAACGTTGACTAAAGTTAGCAAATGAGCACTTAAAACATCTAGTCATGTGCACGACATATATAAAATACTCTGTACATGACTGATGTGTGAAGTACAGTTTCATTTGATTTCAACAATAAAATCAGACTCCCATCTCTGGATATCAAGAAAATTCTTTAAAACCTGATGTGTTATGGAAAATTGCATGCCAGCTGTTTATAAGACAATGGCAATGTCTGCCAAAAAACCCAAAATATCTACTGTACTACAATTATTATTGCTACACCAGCAACTGCAGGCACTGGGCTGTGGTTTGCACTACTTCAGCATTTAGACTAATGTGACATGGATATCCAGAATACACTGAAATAAATCCCCTTAAAAAAGTCCTAATTAAAAAAGTAAACTACATACAATTGTCAGAGGAGTTTGGACATATCTAATTCTCTTATACAACTAGGGTATAGGCATATTAATATTTAAACACTGGTATATGCAAGATGAAAAAGTAACAAATATGTGGTGACAAAGGAACAGAAAATATGACTACATTAATACTTTGCTCTCCATAGACACAATGGAGTATTACCACATACATGTCAAAAAGAAAAATGTCATTTTTCTTAGGAGCAGTCCCAAACCCAAACCAATCTAACAAAAATTCTGTGATGCCTTAGTCAATTAAGCCTTAGCCCCTATTCCAACGCTATTTCACACATCATGCTCTGGTATGTATGCACCAGAAACAGAAGGTGAGAAGCAAGCAGGACTTAAATACAGCAGCCCAAAAAGCATGTATTTCAGAGGAAGAAAAATGCAAGACCATTAAATCCTATGGAACTCTTCACTCTGGTCAGCTGTGAGTCTGTTGCGTTTTTCAAAGTCCTGCTTACTGCTTTTTTGTTGCATGTTTGGTGATGTTAAAAATCTGCACCAAAAACACACCTTCATATTAAAATTAAAGTAAAACGCGCACCACCCTGTTGAAATGAATGGAAACGCACCAAAAATGTAACAAAACTACACCGCATATGCGTTTTTATCGCGTTTTTGTAAAGTAGCCTATATTGGAAAAACTGTCTAAAGTTCACATATATTTCAATCAAATTAAACAGATCTTTCTCAATCTGTAATATAGTCATCTAAATCACTTATTCATATATTGAAATAAAAGTAATGCTAAATGAATGACAACTCTCACATTTTAAATGAAAAACAATGCATCCCAATATCAGTGATAACTAGGCAACGGGGTCTTTCTTCTAATGTTTCTCCCTACAGAGAAAAAAAAACTCTTACAAGACATGGAGTCTGCTGATTTCTGTGCTTACCGTAAAAATCCATTTCTTGCATTTTGTTGAGGGACAAAGGAATTCAGAGACTGTCATGTTATACTATGTCCTACAGGAGAACTGGGCAGGTAGGTAAGGTAAACTCACACCCATCATTTACAAAGAAAGATCTTCCAAAGCAAAAAAAAAGCCGGCACTCCAGTAAAGATCCTCAAATGTGACTTATTATAATAGATGGCTAGAAACCAGCCTGACAGAGACACTAATGCATTTCAGCAGTTAAGGGCCTTCCACATAGCTGATCAGTAAGAAGCCTTGGAGCATCTGCCAGGTAGTCTACTTAGCACCACATCTGCCTGGACTAGTCCAAAGCTATGAATAAGGCTACTTTCACACTGATCTGCCACAAAAACACAACAAAAATGCATAGGTGCTTTCTGAGAGTTTTTAAAGGACACGTGACTTAAAAACTTCACCAAAAACACTTTTCAGAGGTGTTTTGAGGCGCTTTTCAGGCATTTTCCATTGATTTCAATGGGAGGAGGCATTTTTTTTTTTACTGAACAAACATGCTCCAAAGATAATGCAAGCAGGAGTTTTTACACCGCAACGGAAGTGCAACGTCCCAATGTGAAAACATGCTTATGGAAGCATTTTTCTTGAGCTTTTCAGGCGCTTTTTTTCACGAAAAAGCATTTCAAAAACTCCTCAGTGTGAAAGTAGCCTAACCACAGAATGACCTCCAACTTGATCCTTCGAAGCAGACCAGGAAGGTGTTTCAGGAACAGAAAGGAATAGATCTGCCAAAGTTCCAGAATGTTGATAGGGAGACAGGTTTGCTTCAGCACCCAAGACCCCTGCGCTGACAAGGTAATCAGGACTTCTCCCTAGTCAGACATGGTGGCATCCACAATGAGGATCTCCCAAGATATTGAAAAGGAGGGCTAAGGCTGCATGGAGATCTGCTAACCTGTGCAGTGACACAGGTGGGTTGGAAGAAAAGAAAAGGAGAGGGGACTGGGAGCAAAATTCTAGCCTGCAGCTCCTAGAAACCAATTTATACACTCAAGGAAAGCCAAGCAGACATTACCTGCACTTTGGAAAGTGGGGGCATCCCCTCATGCTAAAGATTTAGCTTGAGGGTATGGGGTACTTGGAAATCAAGGGCTTGTGAGCAGACTGGGAGCCAGGCTTGGGCTTGGCTTTGGCGGTTGAGGCCTGGGAGTAACAAAAAGAAATATTCTTGGCCTCTAAGAAGTTACATAGTTGGTAAGGGTAAAAAAAGGACATCAGTCCATCCAGCGGATGTGTGTATTTATGCTAATATCATTTCCCATATCCCTGTACATTGCGTTCGCTAAGATGACCATCTAAGAGGTTTTTTTTTTCATTTTTCAATACCTGCTGCAGACACCAGCTACTCTAAAAGGCAGTTCCATATCCTTTCTGCTCTGACAGTAAAGAACTCTACACAGTTTAAGGTTAAACCGCGTGTCCTGTTAAGCCACCCTGCGACTGAATAACTTCCTCCCTATACTAGAATCACCAATAAGATATTTGTATATCGCTATCATAACCCCTCTTAAATGTCTTGTCTCCAGGGGGAGTAAACATCCTTCCTGAGTACTGGTGACCAGAACTGGATGGCATACTAAAGATGTGGCCAGACCAGAGTCTTGTAAAGAAATATAATTATAGTTTTATCTCTTGAGTAAATACCCTTTTTAATGCATGCTAATAGTCTGCTAGCTTTGCTTTCTGCAGTTTAGCATTGCATGCCATGGCTAAGCCTGTGACCTACTAGGACCCCAGATCCTTTTCCATTCTGAATTCCCCCAAAGGTTCTCCCCTAGTGAGTAACTTTTCATTCATATTTTTAGCCCCAAGCGCATTGCTGTACATTTTTCAACATTTAACCTCATTTGCCATGTGGTTGCCAACCCCTTTGTTTTATTGAGATTGTAAAGTATCTACATCCAGCTGTGAAGTTATTATCCAGCTTAGTTTTGTATCGTCAGCAAACACTGAGATTGAACTATTTATACCATCCTCTATATCATTCATAAATAGACTACCCAGAATTGCTCTCAGAGCCTTACGTTACCCTACTTACTTCAGACCACACACTATACATCACCACACTTTGGAAAAGCCCCTGTAACCAGTTTTCTGTCCAGGTACATACCTTACATTGAGGTCCATGCCAACAGAACTCAATTTGTAAATTAAAGGATAATTTCACCTTTTAACCAAAAATAATACATGCACATTTTTTTGCAGGTAAAAAATGTTAATTTCCCCAGCCCTTCCAGCTTTGTCGGCCTGGGAGGCATGGGTGGATGTCGCCCTTCCCATGTATAAACTTACATACATTAATCGTGGTTGTCCTTGGAAGTATGACAAGGTGTGGGATCCATGGTTATTGGAGTAGTGATCGCTTCACCCTGTATTCCCCTCTTTTGTAGGATTCCCCCCTTCTCCCTCCTGGGGTCTGATATTGCACAGATTTGTTGTACTGGCTTTTCTATTCTGTTTATGTGAATTACCTCAACCTGGTCTTGTCATTGCTCATGTCAGCGCTGTATTGTATGGATGTACAATTTTCTTTTCTTGTTCTATTTGTTTCCTTTCTCCTGCTGATTGTGGCTCACGTTATATCATGTTGCTTTTAGTAAATATGTTGTATCTTAAGTTTGGTCAATAAAGCACTCCGTTTGATGTTAAAAAATTTTAATTTATTATTTTTGGTTGCAGGAGCCTGTAAAGCATTGCACCAGTGATCAGTAGATCGCTGGTGCCATGCAGGTCTCCTGCAGACCTGTCAGTACATCTGCTTGCTCATATAGATGTACGGGCAAGCAGATATACTGACAGGAAGATTCAATTAACTACCACGGCGCTCCACAGTGGCAGTGGCTGCAGCATTGGGAACATGTTACATGTTCCACCCTAAAAACAGGTGGAACATGTAACATGATCCCAAGGCGTACCTTTCCTTTAAGCATTTATAGGAAACTGTATCAAATGCTCTGGCAATATCCAGATACACCACATCCACAGGCCATCCTGTATCTCAATGTCAACTCACTTCCTCGTAGAATGTTAACAGATTGGTTTGGGAAGAACAATCTTTCAAAAATCCATGCTGATTACTACTAAAGATACTGTTTTCATAAGAAAGTCAGCCTTCCCAAACTAAGCCCTGGGCTTATTCAAGGCTGATAGCCATTTGTAAACATCTTGCAGTCTTGGGAATAGTAAGAAGCCTAGACTGGGGAAAGCACTTGTACATATTACAGGCCTATTCTCCAGATTTAAGGTGGTACATACCATGTCACCAAAAGCTGAGACTGTCTCTAAGTTTGGGAGTATTGGCAGAAGCCTGCAACTGCTCAAGTGTGGGATAATTTTTTAAGAAACTAGAGTTTTCGAGGCTGAAGGCTCAGAAGCTGCTAGCATTCCAATTGTAAAGATGGCATAGACTCAAGCAGAGGGAAAATTCCAGGCCATCGGTGTAAGACATCTCAGGGAGAACACTGCAGTCAGAACCATTATTGGAGTATAAGCTGGAGGCACTCAGGACAGCAGGAAACCTGTAGTTAGCAAAAAAGGTTAGACCTTTCTCTGCAATTTCCATCCCACCGGACACCAGCAAAAATACTAAAGTTTGCTGGAAGTAGGAGGGGTTATACTACACTGGCCCTCAATATTTTGGTTTCCCTTTATCCAATTCTCCTGCAGGCAGCAGTAGAACTTGACAGTCTCTGAATTACTGTATCCCTCAATGAAGGAGAAAGAAAAAGGTTTAATGTGTATGGCCACATTTCCACAGCTAGAAACTCTTTGGAAATGAAGATGAACTAGTTAGTTCAAGCTACAATATAAATGTGTTTGAAAATATTCAAGGCAGTAATTATATCAAGGTAACCTATCATATTACAACCCTTAACGACAAATAGTTGCCTTTCTATTTAAACATATAATTAGAAAACTGTCACTGCAGTCCCCTTAGAAGTTACCAGCTTTCTTACTGTTAAACTGATCCAATAAATTAACATTTTGAGAAAGTAAACCAGAATAAGCAGGAAAATCATAAATGTCAGAGAAAGTCTAAAGTCATCTGCATACTTGCTCTGATTCAAATACTCAAAGCACAGTAATAAAGGGGACAACACGACAGCCTTTGTGCTTCTCTCATGATAAGTTTCATTGAATTGAGTATCCATAAAAGGTTTATGAATATGTTATCTCCTAATAACAAACCTTTGCCATTAGATCACAAATGACTTCTCTCACTGAACTGACTTCTACAAGAAAATTAACACACAGTAGTTGACATGTACCTCGCTATTAGTGTCCGGCATGGGTTCCTTTGAGTTAAGGCAAGCATGGACAACCTTGATTACATGTTCCAACTTCCGGGGCTGTTCTTCCACCTTAGCTGCCAAAAACAGAGCTGCAGGTGCTATGGTCTGTAGAAACAAACACAAGTATGTTGAAACCTGTATTAATAAGTGGCATACTTTAACCAACCTTTTGATAAACTATGTCTTTTTCTGATTCAACCAAAACACACAGATACAAAACAGAAATTTGTCATCACAATAGTTGTATACCAGGTAGAGTGGAAAAAACCCCAGTATAGCTTTACAAAAGTATAGTTTTAACAGGTTTCCAAAAATAAAGAGGTTGTTTTAGATAACAAACATATCAACTATTTACAATGTAAAATACTAAGCCATTTACTAACTCATGGTTAACAATGCCTCATGTACACTGGGCACTTAGCCCCGATGCATGAGGCTGCAACATTTAGCCGCAGCTGGAGGGCACAGCAGCGCTGTCCAGCCCTGCTGCCAGCAACCTGTCAAACTCTTTGAGAATTTGACAGCTGCTGCAGCTGGACAATGCACCTAGCTTTGTGATTGTTTAGGGCAGTATACGCTTAGGGACACATGCCCGGAACACAAGCAGTCTGTATTCTTGGCATTCATCCCTGGGTGCATACTGCTCTAAGTGGAAGTATCACTACATGCACTGCCCAGCCACAGCAGTTATCAGACTCTCAGAGTTTCACAGGCTGCCAAGCAGCATTGGTGGTCGGTGCACCTGTGCCCTCTTGCTGCAGTTAAAAGCCAGTCTTATGCACTGTGGCTAAACGCCCAGTGTGCATGAAGCGTCAAGTGTAATCCAAACAATAAGCAGTGCTAGAATTTGGAATACAGCAGTTGATGGAATCCTGCCCCCACATCCTAACTATCCAGTGTCCAACATCCCAGAAAGTAGAAATGTCCTGCAACAATCAACACATTTTTGACTCTCATACACGCTAACCTGGTGTTCTTTCTGAAAACAGCAGACAGTTGCTCCTTTGAGATAAGAAGAAAACCAACAAGAGTGGTTAGAGAGCTGCAGCTTTACCATAGCTGACGTTCTACACACCAGTATGTTAGTACCCTAGTAAATAAGTTTCATGAACAGACTTCTTGGTCTACAATACAGCAGAGCTTTCTGTTTTAGCTGCAATCACCAATAACAGTGCAGAAAAAAAAGGTGGAAATAAGAGCTAGAATCACATATCACTTACATTACGATGGAATTTCGTAAATGACTGGACCATATAGAACCGATGCATATACACAATAGCTGTATTAATAGTCAGCTGGGATCTAGATTGTCAAACTAAGGAAAATCTAAAAATTCTGTAATTGTGTAACACAAATGGCAACTATGTACCAAATCTATTTCAAGTTTACTAACCCAGAAGCATACTTGTTTCCCTCCCGTACAACTTTTTTAAAATGTAACACACTAGAAAAGAGTACTACTGAACAGCTACATTCAGATGAATTCATCCAACAGTTACATTCCTGAAATGGTTATGTGATGGTTCACCTGATGAAGATGCAATCATGTTACATAGTCATTTTAAAACTTTGTGTATATTGACTTACAAATGACCTACAAAAAAAAAACTAAGAACGCCTTAGATGAACACCCACCTTTCTGAGACTAGGCAACAGGCTCACAAACCATTCCCATAGTGCATAGAAAGGTAATTCCTCCTATGTAAATCAGTGCCCAGTATACAAATGCTGATAAATTTGAACCATCTCAAAGATGTTCTATATGGGTATTCTAACCCACTGATAAAGTTGTCTAATCCCTGCTGTATAACTATAAGATAACAATGACATATCTTACCAGATACAGGCTTTCAAACCATCATTTATTTGGAGTGAACAACATTTTAAGTGACTATCTTTCCTACATGCTCAAAATCATGCTACTCTTAGCTGTTGATTTTGCACTCTGAAAGTGGAATTCAAGTCTCCTGTGAAAAAAAAATAGACAGCAGCTACAAAAGACTGTAGTTGCTGACTTAAAAAAAAGCCACTCACCAGTCCCTTGATCCAGTGGTGTGCTCACCTCAGCCGGGTTCACCGACCGTCCTCTGTCATCTTAATTGTGGGCACCCGGCTGTGAAAACTCAGTCACGTGTCCCAGGAGACTGGGGTGGTGGTGTAAGAACTTCCGCATCCAATCACATAGGCAGTCGGAGCGAAAGTGGGAGTGGATACCTGCTAAAATTGGATACCCACTCCCCAAAGTGCCAATCCTTAACAGAGAGTGGGGGACAAGTCCTTAAAGCGGAAGTACCCCTTTTAGGTGGAGCTCTGCTTTAAGTTTAGCAGCAGAAAAAGACCACTGATCAAAATACTATCCTTTAAACACCAACATTAATGTGGATTTGCACTGTGCTGTGTGCAGTGCATTGTAACACACACACGCACACACACACACATAGGTGTGAATAGGCCCATATGGTTTTCAGCAAATTGATGTGAACTAACATCATAGGGAAACTTGGATTTCTACTTGAAATGTGCACGTTTTGCTGCATGAAAACAGACAAGTGTGAATAGGCCCCAAATACGCACTTCTAGCTGTTGAGCTCTGTAGCATCTCATACTACAGGACATATATGGACTGCTTCAAGGCTTCAGATGAAAATAAACAGGCACCAGGTGTGTCATTTAAAGGAGTTCAATGGTCACAGCGTGCACTTTGATTTTATAACATCAGCATTGCGATAGCATTACAAACAACTTATTTTGACAATCCAATATAAGCTTACTTACAAAAATCTCCTTTCAGGTTGTGATTGATGACTGTGTGCTGGCC
The DNA here is from genome assembly GCF_062004578.1 of Staurois parvus. NCBI lineage: Eukaryota > Metazoa > Chordata > Amphibia > Anura > Ranidae > Staurois > Staurois parvus. Next base: position 6,957,122 of record NW_028317813.1, read on the forward strand.
AGCTCTTTCCACAACTCCCTGGATTCCCTGCATGCTTTGCAGCTTCTTTTCTGCTGTTCGCTATTGTAAACAACAGAGCAGAGGCTACATACAGCTGAGGCTTCATCATACATAGAATACAAAGCTCCCTGTAAATGACTGAGTATCACTCAGCCTGACCTGATTTTATTCCAGGAGAGGGACTGGAAGATCCCATCCTACAGCACTGTATGTAGCTGAGGCTACATGCAGTTTATACAACGCTTCCAACTGCTGCCTCTGTTAGTGAAGGTAATAGTTTGTTTGAACCAGCTTGGTCTAAACAAACTATTTAAACTTCACTAAAAGCTGGAGATCAGCCTTTGGCTAAAATATGCTATTTGCAGAGTTAAAACACCCCCCCCCCCCCCCATTACTTGCATGGGCATCATGGGGGCAGAGAAGGGATGAAAAATCTCTAGAACAAAGAAACACCTGAAAGAAATAGTCCACCTTTTGAAATAAATACATGCAGCCACGTTGATTAAAACAAAAGCATTGCAACTGCGATCAGTGGATTGCGGATGCAATGCTCAGCCTCCTGCAGACCTCTTCAGTTAACTGGAGGTAATATCAGAGGACTACAACTGTGGTGACGTCACCTCACTTGTGTTCCATGAGAACCAAGAGTTCCTTTGCCACAGTGGCCAACTGGACTTGTCTCTCTATTCAAAGATTTTATGACTCTGAAGCACAGCCATGCCAAACTGAATAAATGACAGGAGACTGTGGGAGGAAGAACCTCCATATTCTGTCTCTGAAATTGTATATTTTATAATATATATTTTTTTTATTTGCTATATTTTTTCACAAAAGTGGAGATACCCCTTAAATCTTCCCTACTATCCAAACCAAATTTGTATGAGGTTGGGATTGAAGCTGGCCACAACTGTTACAATCTGTCTGTGCATCCTCATTTAGATTTATCAATAGCTATCTAGTAAGATGGCCCACTCAGCTACAAATTAAAGGCAGAACTAAACCCTCCTTCCTGTCATTTTCAGCCAAGGAAGCTGCCATCTTAGCCTCTGATTTGCAACTGCCACGATGCTGCACGTGATCAGTTATGATTTCAGCCATTTGATGGTTTGACAGTTTGGTGCTCTCCCTCATCCACGAGTTCACACATGCACATCACTGAGTGTGGGGGGAGTTGATGGTAAGGGCTCCTTCACACCATGGTGCAGAGAAGTGTTTATCTCCACGCGTTCTGCAAGGGCACAACAAAATCAATTGTGCTCGCTGTGCTCTCTTCATACACTAGTATTGTGCAGATCTTTTTCTGCCAAAGGAATCTGCAATGTGTATAAAACTCATTGATGTGTGCATGAAAACTGATCTCTCTGCAAGTGAAATCTGTGAGTCGGTTTCCATTAGTTTTTCTGCACTTATGGTGTGAACGAGGCCTAAGGAAGCTGAAAGCACACATGCAAATTCATGGATACAGGAGAGGCCTTGCTCCACACTGAAGTTGGATTATTTAAACAAAGATCAATAATCTACACTGCACAATGGAGTGGAAACTACTGTGATCCATTGATTATACTGTAAGGGCTCATGAACACGGCTGTAAAGTGTCCAGAGCCTGCAAAAACACTTTCCCAAGACTGCAGCTGCTGCATAAAGCCACCCATAGACATCTATTACAAGATATGGTTGTACACATGTATGCTTTGGGGGTTGCGTACAGCACATATTCTTTGAATGCACATGGTGTGCATTTGGAACATATGTATGTGCATTAAACAACCCCAGCATATGCTAGCCTACAATCACATCTTCTATTGGATTTCTATGGGTGGCTGTACGCAGCAGCTGTGAGTGTCCGTACAGTATTCCCCCAGGTTCTGGACACTGTATGAACCCTCTCAGAGCCCCTAGTCTCATTATAATGGTTATTTAACCTTTAAAGAGCCCTTAGTCTTAGTATAATGGTGAATTGCCCCTTTATGGTTTCATGCACATAGGCAGAGAAAATGCTGGCATTTTTTTATGCCTCTAAACAAAGCTCAATATTAGCCTATGTAACCATGCACATCAGGCATTTAGATCAGTATTATCAAGTGGTTGTAAAGGCTCAAGGTTTTTTTTTTACCTTCATGCATTCTATGTATGAAGGTAAAAAAAACTTGTGTTCAGCAGTGCCCCCAGCCCCCTCAGTACTTACCTGAGCCCCATCATGATCCAGCGATGTGCATGACAGCATCAGCTGTCCTGGGTCTCTGCCTCCTCACTGGCTGAGACCGAAAGCGGGAGCCATTGGCTCCCACTGCAGTCAATCACAGCCAGTCAGCTAATGAGGAGAGGGGTCAGGGCCAAGCCCCGCAGCTTGGAAATGCGCCTGCTTGGGTGCCCCCATAGCAAGCTGATTGGTATGGGGGCACCTAACAGAAAGGAAGAGCCAGGAGCGCTGCCAAGGGACCCAAGAATCAGGGGATCTAGGCTGCTCTGTGTAAAACCACTGCACACTGGTAAGTATAACACGTTTATTTTCCAACAAAAATGTACCTTTAGTATCAATTCAAAGCAGTGGTTTATATTAAAAAGAATAAAAAAGCAGCAAAACTTCACTCAGGGCATGCTCACACCAGAACACTGTGTAGGAAACCCATGTTCCATGCGCATTTCCCACACAGTGTCCAAAATAATTAGGTGTGCAATCTGCTCAGGGTGGCAATGTAATCCTAACAGCACTGCAAACACAGATCACAGTACATTCGCTTGCACCGGCTCACATGGTCCTTTAGTACCATGCAATCTGGTTACAGTGCATTTTTAAATGAAGTGCGTGCATTACATCTGCTGCGATTCAAGTCCGTTTAAAAAAAATGGGCTGAAAAATCGCATCACACACATATGTGGAGCATGTTCCTGTGTGATTCTGTAGTGACCAGGCACTCAGAGGGGAGCTTCTGAGAATGCGTATGTACAGACATCTATTCCAATGGTCAGAAATCAATATTCCAGCCAGTAGAATACACTCCATGCCATAGACACGTACATAGGGGACATTATGTGCCAAGCTCTGGCAGGAACAATCAACCATAACTGGAGCATCAAGTCACAGATTTTACAAGAAAGAAACCAATGTTTGGACTTCCATAGACAGGCTGATGAAGGATCTTAGTGGTGAGGTTCACATCTACTTTATTAGGGAGTGCAGGAGGACAGTGTGGATGTGATTTGAAGTCATGACTACCCAGCAGAGCCAGGCCAGCGTCCACCCATCCAATGGAAGTGGCACTGCCATGAATTCGGTGGAAATCTGCCGGCTGCTGCCATATAGCAATCATGCTTTCAAACGAATCAGCTTTCCGTTGGTAAAGCCGGGCCCCGCACCGTGCCGGTAGGAGCGTGAGAAGCACAACCGCCATCACAGCGCCCCGCTCCCCTCATGTGCCGCCCCTCTCCAGGCCTCACTGCCTGCCTCAGGCCTCAGCTACAGGCCAGAGAAGGATACACGCCGAGCCGCTGGCCCATGTCTTGGATGAGGTTGGCCGCCTGCTGCCGGTACGAGAGCTCCTTGTCCGGATCCACGCAGGCACGGCGGGACGGGCTGCGTTCTAGCTGCTCCCGGGTGAAGTACCAGCGGCCTGCAGGCGCCATGTCTGGGTGGGAGAGGACGTTCACGTACTAACACCGGAAAGCCGTCAAAAAGCCTAGCGTGCGTCATACGACGTCGCTACGCATGGCGGGCGGGGCGTATAGGCAACGGCGATCAGTGCTGTGGGCGGGTTTTTGTAGCGTTTAGCTGGGGAGGGCGGGGCCAGGGTCACCTGATACGGTTCAGTGTTTCTTCTCCCAGAGTGCATTGCAGTGTCATCAGGACCTATCAATGAGAGCCTATTGAATGTAACCTCCACGAGGTACATAACGTGTGTGAAGTTGGCTGAACCTTACAATTGGTTGGATAATCTTTACTGCAAATTCCAGAAGACTTTCCCTTAAAGTATAAATAAAAGCAACACTTTTTTTTTTAGTTTTGGATAGAGTGGAGGTGGATTAGAATGCCTGTCAGTTTTTATTGCTGTCCGTGTCCCCATTAGGAAAATTCACCTTCTCGATTTGTCCTGTTTACTGTTATCAAAATTGAAAGAAACCTCAAATCTTGGGTTGTCCCCAGAAAAGTTATAGAAGGAAAATCTTCCAATGGGGACAATAGTTCTGAATACCTGGGGGCTTCCAAGGAATTCCCTAAATTTGCAGGGATTTCCTCTCACTTCCTGTTTTGGCCATGGGACAGGAAGTGAAGGGAAATCTCTCCAGGGGGACAGAGATGGCAAAGATTAAAGCGACCAGGGGTTATAATCCGTCTTAACTCTATTAAAAATAAAAAATTGCCTATAGTTTTACTTAACCACATAACCTACAGAAGGTTATACTTAATTTTGCTATTCAGCACTGTGCTACTTTAAAGCAGAGTTCCACTCAAAAGTAGAAGTTCCACTTATTTGCCTCCTCGCCCCCTCCACTGCCATAATTGGCACCTTTTGGGGGGGAGCAGATACCTGTTGTGACAGGTACCCGCTCCCACTTCCGGCTCAGTTTGCCACGGGCAAAATGAGCTGGAAGTCTGGCCCCCTCCTCCCTCCTGTAGTCTCCTGGGACCTTTCACAGGTCCCAGAAGACTGCCAGACCAATCAGGAGGTGCAGCGTAACTCAAGCATGCACAGTGGGCACCAAGCTGTCACAGCCTGGTGCCCACAGCAGAGATTCCGGCACGGTGGAGGAGAGAAGGAGAGAAGGGACGGCGCGGGTGAGAACATCGCTGGACCTGGGATAGGTAAGTGTGTGTTTATTAAAAGTCAGCAGCTACAGTTTTTGTAGCTGCTGACTTTTAATAAAAACAAAAATGTCTGGAACTCTGCCTTAACTAGCAGTTGCGCAGTCATGCAACACTGTACCCGAATGAAATTTATACCAATATTTTTCACACAAATGGAGATTTCTTTTGCTGGTATTTGATCACCACTGGGGTATTTATTTTTTATTATATAAATTAGACAAAAAAATTTGAATAAAAAAACTATAATCCTGATGTGCTGATGGCCTATCTCAGTGATGGCGAACCCGTGGCACGCGTGCCACAGCCGGCACGCCGAGCCTTATCTGTGGGCACGCCAGGAGAATCCAGCGGCGCGCTGTCTTCCCGGCTGTAGTGTGCATGACAGCCGGGTCCCAAGTGCGCATGCACAAGAAGCAGTGCTGTTTGTGAATGGTAAGGCGGTACCTGGGACACATGACAGATCCCAGAAGCCGCCGGACCAATCACAAAGCGCAGCGCTTCTCGCGCATGCGCACTGGGCATCCGGCTGTCCGACGAGCGCCCACACTACAGAAGCCGGAAAGACAGCGCGCGGCTGGATCGAGGAACAGGTAAGATAAAAAAAAAAACTCTGCGGAAGTAAGAGCGGGTACCTGTCAAATTCAGGTACCCGCTCCCCCTCCCTCCCCAAAGGTCCGCAGTCTCTGGTCATCTCTGTACTGTCCGCAGTCTCTGGTCATCCCTGTGCTGTCCGCAGTCTCTGGTCATCCCTGTGCTGTCCGCAGTCTCTGGTCATCCCTGTGCTGTCCGCAGTCTCTGGTCATCCCTGTGCTGTCCGCAGTCTCTGGTCATCCCTGTGCTGTCCGCAGTCTCTGGTCATCCCTGTGCTGTCCGCAGTCTCTGGTCATCCCTGTGCTGTCCGCAGTCTCTGGTCATCCCTGTGCTGTCCGCAGTCTCTGGTCATCCCTGTGCTGTCCGCAGTCTCTGGTCATCCCTGTGCTGTCCGCAGTCTCTGGTCATCCCTGTGCTGTCCGCAGTCTCTGGTCATCTCTGTGCTGTCCGCAGTCTCTGGTCATCCCTGTGCTGTCCGCAGTCTCTGGTCATCCCTGTGCTGTCCGCAGTCTCTGGTCATCCCTGTGCTGTCCGCAGTCTCTGGTCATCCCTGTACTGTCCGCAGTCTCTGGTCATCCCTGTACTGTCCGCAGTCTCTGGTCATCCCTGTACTGTGTCCCCAGTCTCTGGTCATCTCCTGTACTGTGTCCGCAGTCTCTGGTCATCCCTGTACTGTCCGCAGTCTCTGGTCATCCCTGTACTGTGTCCGCAGTCTCTGGTCATCCCTGTACTGTGTCCGCAGTCTCTGGTCATCTCCTGTACTGTCCGCAGTCTCTGGTCATCTCCTGTGCTGTTCGCAGTCTCTGGTCATCTCCTGTGCTGTCCGCAGTCTCTGGTCATCCCTGTGCTGTCCGCAGTCTCTGGTCATCCCTGTGCTGTCCGCAGTCTCTGGTCATCCCTGTGCTGTCCGCAGTCTCTGGTCATCCCTGTGCTGTCCGCAGTCTCTGGTCATCCCTGTGCTGTCCGCAGTCTCTGGTCATCCCTGTGCTGTCCGCAGTCTCTGGTCATCCCTGTACTGTGTCCCCAGTCTCTGGTCATCTCCTGTACTGTGTCCGCAGTCTCTGGTCATCTCCTGTACTGTGTCCGCAGTCTCTGGTCATCCCTGTACTGTCCGCAGTCTCTGGTCATCCCTGTACTGTGTCCGCAGTCTCTGGTCATCCCTGTACTGTGTCCGCAGTCTCTGGTCATCTCCTGTACTGTCCGCAGTCTCTGGTCATCTCCTGTACTGTTCGCAGTCTCTGGTCATCTCCTGTACTGTCCGCAGTCTCTGGTCATCCCTGTACTGTCCGCAGTCTCTGGTCATCCCTCTACTGTGTCCGCAGTCTCTGGTCATCCCTGTACTGTCCGCAGTCTCTGGTCATCTCCTGTACTGTGTCCGCAGTCTCTGGTCATCCCTGTACTGTGTCCGCAGTCTCTGGTCATCCCTGTACTGTCCGCAGTCTCTGGTCATCCCTGTACTGTGTCTGCAGTCTCTGGTCATCCCTGTACTGTCCGCAGTCTCTGGTCATCCCTGTACTGTCCGCAGTCTCTGGTCATCCCTGTACTGTCCGCAGTCTCTGGTCATCTCCTGTACTGTGTCCGCAGTCTCTGGTTATCCCTGTACTGTGTCCGCAGTCTCTGGTCATCCCTGTACTGTCCGCAGTCTCTGGTCATCCCTGTACTGTCCGCAGTCTCTGGTCATCCCTGTACTGTCCGCAGTCTCTGGTCATCCCTGTACTGTCCGCAGTCTCTGGTCATCCCTGTACTGTGTCCGCAGTCTCTGGTCATCCCTGTACTGTGTCTGCAGTCTCTGGTCATCCCTGTACTGTGTCTGCAGTCTCTGGTCATCCCTGTACTGTGTCCGCAGTCTCTGGTCATCCCTGTACTGTCCGCAGTCTCTGGTCATCCCTGTACTGTCCGCAGTCTCTGGTCATCTCCTGTACTGTGTCCGCAGTCTCTGGTCATCCCTGTACTGTGTCCGCAGTCTCTGGTCATCCCTGTACTGTGTCCGCAGTCTCTGGTCATCCCTGTACTGTGTCCGCAGTCTCTGGTCATCCCTGTACTGTGTCCGCAGTCTCTGGTCATCCCTGTACTGTCTGCAGTTCTGGTCATCCCTGTACTGTCCGCAGTCTCTGGTCATCCCTGTACTGTGTCCGCAGTCTCTGGTCATCCCTGTACTGTCTGCAGTTCTGGTCATCCCTGTACTGTCTGCAGTCTCTGGTCATCTCCTGTACTGTGTCCGCAGTCTCTGGTCATCCCTGTACTGTCCGCAGTCTCTGGTCATCCCTGTACTGTGTCCGCAGTCTCTGGTCATCCCTGTACTGTGTCCGCAGTCTCTGGTCATCCCTGTACTGTGTCCGCAGTCTCTGGTCATCCCTGTACTGTTAATTAGTTTGCACTACTGTACGAGTTGTTTTTTCTAAACCAAAAGCTCGATATTCAGGTTTCATTGCAGTGTTGGCACTTTGAAAGAAATAAGTTGGTTTTGGGTTGCAGTTTGGGCACTCGGGCTCAAAAAGGTTCGCCATCACTGGCCTATCTCATGGCCCTAAAATGCTAAGACAGTTCAAATACCCCACAAATAACCTTATTTTGGAAATTAGACTGAGGTATTTAATCAGTGGCATGGCAAGTTTTTTGACGTAATTGTGTGTCACAATTTTTGGGAAAATGAAGAAATTTAAATTTGGGTGTTTTTTTCACAACATTTTTTACATACTGTCACCAGTGCAGTACAACATCATCATATGACTGGTGTAGCGGTGATCAGGGATACTGACTGCTGACAGTATGTTAAAAAATACATATTTTATTATGTTTTTTAAATTTATTTTATTAACTTTTTTGTTTTTTACTATTGTTTTGCATCCTGTTATCAGAGTAGCTCATTGTCACCATATATGTATTCAAATAAGTTGGTGCAGCGCTAAATGCTAATACATATTAGTAAACATACTGCCATGCCATTTCAAATAAATGTGGATAGGTGGTATCACCTTAAGGTGATTAATCGTGATATATTTAGTTCAAAATATTCATGTGGATCAAACAAAGATCACAATTCCAAGTGTGTGGATGTCCTGATCCGGGAGTGACAACAGGTGCAAGCCAAACGAATGGATAAAAAACGCACTCACCAGATGTGCGTTTAAAATGCACAATAATAAATCCTGCGTCATCAGGTTATAGAAAGGTCATCAGATCTCGGGTCAGGTTACCATACGAATCACCATCCCAGCTCCACAGAAAAGGTCACCAGAAACCGCTACCAGGTATCACCATCAAGGTCATCTATCCTCCAAATGGGCACTGTGAATGATGACACTCACACAGAGTGCCCAATGAGAGACCACATAGTGTGATATTGCTTAAGGTACCTTTTTATTCAAGGATAATGGGTGCAATGGTAAAAACAGATTTTCAAAAAAGTTCCAAAAGTTACTGACCATGTATTCAGGGTATGCTGTGGCTAGATGTTAAGTTGCTGCTGCCCCCCGACGCGTTTCGTGCGTTGCACATAGTCATAGGGATAAGGGCTTATCCCTATGACTATGTGTGCATTTTAAACGCACATCTGGTGAGTGCGTTTTTTATCCATTCGTTTAGCTTGCACCTGTTATCACTCCCGGATCAGGACGTCCACACACTTGGAATTGTGATCTTTGTTTGATCCACACGAATATTTTGAACTAAATATATCACGATTAATCACCTTAAGGTGATACCACCTATCCACATTTATTTGAAATGGCATGGCAGTATGTTTACTAATATGTATTAGCATTTAGCGCTGCACCAACTTATTTGAATACATATATGGTGACAATGAGCTACTCTGATAACAGGATGCAAAACAATAGTAAAAAACAAAAAAGTTAATAAAATAAATTTAAAAAACATAATAAAATATGTATTTTTTAACATTATCCTTGAATAAAAAGGTACCTTAAGCAATATCACACTATGTGGTCTCTCATTGGGCACTCTGTGTGAGTGTCATCATTCACAGTGCCCATTTGGAGGATAGATGACCTTGATGGTGATACCTGGTAGCGGTTTCTGGTGACCTTTTCTGTGGAGCTGGGATGGTGATTCGTATGGTAACCTGACCCGAGATCTGATGACCTTTCTATAACCTGATGACGCAGGATTTATTATTGTGCATTTTAAACGCACATCTGGTGAGTGCGTTTTTTATCCATTCGTTTGGCTTGCACCTGTTGTCACTCCCGGATCAGGACATCCACACACTTGGAATTGTGATCTTTGTTTGATCCACACGAATATTTTGAACTAAATATATCACGATTAATCACCTTAAGGTGATACCACCTATCCACATTTATTTGAATTGGCATGGCAGTATGTTTACTAATATGTATTAGCATTTAGCGCTGCACCAACTTATTTGAATACATATATACTATTGGAGGTTTTTTCTGGTTGCCTTTCGTTGTATCAGCTGCTTATTTATTTGAATACATATACATACATGTGCGTATGTATGTGTGTTTATATGTATTTACATATATATATATATACTCTTTGTTGTTTTTTTTTGGTAGCGCTCACTAAAACCTTTTCTTTTGCATCATTGTCACCATAGTGACACTGAACTACTCTAGGGGAGTGAGCAGGGATTTTTTTTTACTGTTACTGCTTGTTGCAGTGAAGATCACTGTATAAGCAATAGTTCCCATTCATGAAAAGATTTTGATTGTGATCTGTGATTGGCTACAGTTAATCACACAGGACAGGTAGCCAGGTATCATATGACTGCTGTAGGTCAATCACAGATCTTAATAGTAAGCAAGCTGTACATGAATGGAAAACCATTAATGACAGGTTGTTTACATTGTTATCATGTGATTGCTATGACCAATCATAGCGATCACATGATACCTGGATACAGTGATCTGCTGTGACCAGTGGTCACAGGAGGGGCGCAGCCTGCTCCTAAACCCGAGCGGGTTGGATCATATACATGTATGTGATGCATAAATATAAAAAAAATAGCTCTGAGGAAGCTGTGACTTTAAATCAATATGAACCCCGCATCAATTCCATAAGGGGTATGCTTTTATTTTGTGCAAACTTCATTAAATTAAATTTAATCCAGAAATCATCCAGAACAAGAAGGTATAGCCAAGGCATAACAGGGTCGAATGCCCGCTCACCTACATCCCCAGGCCGGGAAGTAATGGTTGCTGTCCTGGCTGGGGCCGTCACAACAGTCGGGGAGGAAGCGGAAGTCAGGCGCTGGGTATGGAACGCAAGCTTGGCTGGTAACCACGACAATGTGTTTCAGGTGCATGTGCTTTGTCAAGTCTCACTTTGTTCTGGATGAATTTTAATTCAATGAAGTTTGTACGAAATAATAGCATACCCCTTATGGAATTGATGTGGGGTTCATCGATAATCGCCACAGCTTCCTCAGCGTTGTTTTTTTTGTATTCATCATTTTCCTCAGTGTGACACTAGCAGCAGTGGGCAAGTGGCCCCCATATATCCGGGTCTTAGCGCTTGGACCTCTTGTTTCTATATATGTGACGTAGCCTGCTTGTGCCGCCCGCCTGCAATATAATTACAGTGGGTGGGCAGCAAGTGGTTAAAGTGACACTAAACAATATCTTTATTCTCCAAAAATAATCTATACACATCCACTACTTGAAGTGTATTGTTTTTTACTTGAATCCGCGGTGGTGAGAAAAACCAAAAAGTACAACACACACAGAGAAGTGCACACTGGGAGTGTGTCTCTATTCGACCTTCCAAAGAAGTAGGTCCCTTCCTCGACTCTCCAAGGCGCAAGGCTCCTGACAGGGACTAGGTACATTTGTGGCCCACCTAGCCAAAAGGCATGGTGCACCCCTCTCCTCGTGGTCAGCCAAAACAAACCACTGATTACTAGGCTTTCCTGGAGAGAGACCCCCTTATTCAGAGGAAGGAACCTGATAGCCACATCCTTTCCTTAGGCTTTATGGTAGGCCTAAGGGCTCACACATTCAATCCTAGTGAAAAGTGAAAACACAAACATAAGTGTCGGTGACACACACGTGAAGAAAAATAAAAAAATAAATGCCACAGCATGTGCAATGGCTAGGCCTTGCGGCCTGGTAGCAAAAATCGCCCTGGTCTTGGCTAAAAGGCCTAGCCCAAGAGGCATGATGCAATAAAAGACATGCCGTGGCCTTGTGCTCATTTTTTCGGTGGATTTCCCAGGACCATAGTGATGCTATGAGCACCCCGACATTTAAGAGAAAAAAATTCCAGGGGACACAGCCATGACAGCTGTGGGTGGGTATAAGGGTTTGGGGCCAGGGAAAGCTGAAAGATATTATCAGAGAGCGCGTGTATATTTGAATTTATCCCATTCCTTCCTTCATAGGTTATGGTTAAATTAATATGGATAAATGAAGGTATAGCACAACGTGCAGAATTGTATGGTACAAAATATAAAGTATACAGCACAGGGTGGGAAAATGGCATGGTGTGGAATAGGAAACACACGAAGAAAAAAATGTACAGTAACTTCATACAGAATATAATATTTCAAAAAGCCTCAAACCTATTTGATCTGATCATGTAGTACTGTTAATTATACACTAATTGACATGCATAACCAATATTTGTTAGTTTTTCATGGCTTTTTGGAATGTTGTGATTGACAGGGCAGATTTAAAATAGCCTTCAGCAAAATTGCTCCCTTTTGAAATATTATCCTTGGTTCTCTCCATTCTTTCTCAGGAATATCTAATTTATGCTAAACTGGCATTTTACTCTAGCTGTAATCTATTCCTAGATTAAAACTGCCTGAAAACGTTTTGACCTTTTGGAATTCCCCTGCTGTTAAGGCCAAAGATATTAACCTTTTTTACAAATTATTGTATTCTAAATTTATTTTCACTAAGGCTAGGTTCACACCTATGCAGGTTGCATTTGAGCCATTTCTGCATTGCGTTTTGCATCACGTTTTTGCACTTGCATTTTTTTTACACATTTTTGATGTTTTGCTTTTTTTTCCATTTTGTTTAAATATTTCTTGTTGCTAGGCAGATTCAAAATGCATCAAAAATGCGGCAAAAACGCAATACATGCTTTTCTGCAGCGTTTCCATTGAAGTCTATAGAAACAAAAATGCAACTTTTTGCATTCAAAAAAGTCCCTGACCCTTTCCAAAAAACGCACCGGGTAAAAACGCACAGGTGTGAGCATGTTCCATAAGAAATCATGTTAAATGGACTGTACTGCGTTTCTGCAAAACGCTGCAGAAAACGCTTAGGTGTGAACCTAGGCTAAGGGAGAGATTTTCTAAAACTGGAGCGTGGAAAATCTGGTGCAGCTCTGCATTCTAACCAATCAGCTTCCAGGTTTACAGGTGAATTCACACTATACCACAGAGTTGCCAAAGCAGATCACTGCTCCAACAGCTCTGCATTCCTGGATGCAGTAGAGGCAATGTAGTGCACGATTCAGCGCATCACACTGCTCCTTTTTTTATTGTTTTGAAAAAACTTTATTTGAAGTGGACAAAACGTACACTTCATTCACTGCAATGTAGGGCAGTGCGATGCACTGCATTGTGCTGCCATAAGTCCCTAATACTATTCAATTATATACAATCACACAACACATATTAGATCATGCATTCCCTAACTTTCATATTATGCCATTGAACCATATTGCCATGAAGAATGGCCAATATTGAATATAGAATATTACCCATACAAATTGGGAATTAATTTATAAACGTAAAACCAACGTGATTCTTCAACAAGATAAAGAGGCCATGAAAGGTTAGGATTCTAGAAAAACCTGTAGGCTCGAATCAGTGTTGAGTCTTTTGGGTGCCAAGGACCCAAGTCTGAATATCCACTCCTGCTGCAGGTGGATCTTATCAAAGTCCCCCCTGCGGTTGGAGAGGTTCAGAGCATAAATTTCCTTGATCCCAAGTCCCCTAGGAGAGGAGTTGTGAAACTTGGCAAAATGTTCTGCAACTGGAGTCCTACCATGTTTGTTGCTGATACTGCCAAGATGTTCACCTATACACACTCGTAACTGACGCTTGGTCTTACAAGGCCCTCTTGCGGGATCGTCTAATAGTCCCATGGGAGTATCCCCTCTCACAGAATCTCCCATAGAGATCCTCTGCCTCCTGCCTGTAGTCATCCCCACTGGAACAGTTCCTGCGGATGCACGGTCTAGTAGGGATTCCCCTTATTAAGGAATGTGGATGATGGCTAGAGGCCAGAAGCAGAGTATTGTCAGCCATAGATTTTTGATACATTTTAGCTCTCAGGCCTTTGCCCTCAATGGATATCAGGAGGTTGAGAAAAGAAATTTCCCTAAAATCAAAAGTATCTGGAGAGAAGCATCTAATATAGCGGAATTAAAACAACACTTAGATTTAAGTTATGTGTATGAGAAACATATGAGTACCTTCTTGGTGACCTACACAACCAAAAAATTATAGTAGGCATTTACGGAGACGAGTATAAGTATGGGACAGGCCTGGGAGGGCAGGAGAGGAGGAGGTGCAGTTGTCTCCCCTGGTATGCTGTTGGGGGAAATGGGTTATCCCAGGAGTCTCCATGCTTTAGAGCCTTTTCTCCATCTGACAAAATTAAATCAGTCCAATAAAACCATATTTTATGGTATGTTAGTCACATAGAGTGCCCCTCCATCTCAGTAGAATACAGGCTTCCGTGGTATTGAGAAGGTATCTTAAGATACATTTTTAGTAGAAGGCAAAAGGAGGCCAATGGAAATATATTTATCTCCTCTGGAGGAAATGAAAATTCTCCCCATGACGCCCCTAGGAGAACAAGCATTCATGGATGTGGCTGCATGCTGGATGCATGGTTCCTTGGTGATTGGTATGTGAGATTTGGTGGACTGACTAAAGTGTGACCCTTGAATTAGGGCCTGTTATCCAGTTTACTGGTTTATGTGTGTGAATGTCCCTCAGCATGAATGGCATTGTTATATGAAATCAGCAACTTTGCCCCCCTTACCAAGACATTCATGCTTTGTAATGCATGGCCAGGTGTGGTAATACAGTGCATATTAACATGTTTTTAATAGCACATGTTGACTGTCGCATACTAGGGAAGGTGGTGCCGTATAACCAGGGTACAATCAGCCAGGAGTGCTCTGAGACTGCACCCCTCTTGCCTCATACTTTACTGCTATGCAGGTCCCTGCAAAGCTGGGGGTCGTGCTGCCTGTGTACCAGAAACACCCACGTAGCAGTAATGTGCCAGCCACGTCAGACCTGAGATACAGAGTGGCACAGAGCTAAGGACAGCTCTTCCAGTCTCCTCCTTGGCTCTCACATAACACAGCCAAGGGGAAGCCCAAGTGGACTTTCCCTTACTCTATTACACTTTTCATCTGAAATCTGGTGTTTTTGAATGGAGGGAGTGAGATCTTTGTTGGGGGAGGGAAGAGATACTTCTTGAGTGAGAGTGAAGATTTTTGTTGGGAAAGAGGAGGGATTCCTGCTTTACTTGCAGAGAATGAAAGACGCTCTCTATTGGACGAGAGGTAGTGATTGTGATGTCACTACCCTGCCTCTCACCTCATTCAATCAGAGAACACTTTGCATTCAGTGAGAAAAATCTAAACCAGTCTCTGAACGGCAAGTCAAGCAAGTGAACCCCTGTGGTTGCAGGGCTACTGTTCAACACCTGTCAAAGGACCTTGGGGACAGCGGAGATTATTGTAGTGGTAGAGCCTACCACAATGATTCTCTACTTCCACAGTTCTCCCACAAGTGTGGCATATGCATACCTATATTGGTCCAACCAGGGACATAGACAATGGGGGTTAGAGGGGTCTGAACCCCCCATCACAGAGCACACTGCCCAAATACCTAGTTAGTCCCTGCTGCCACATCACGGAGGGGCAAGCATGTGATTGGTTACGACATTGGCGGTCCTAGCAACTAATCATGTGCTTGCCCCACCCTCAGGCCTCAGCATTCAGAGAAGGAGGAGGGCAAGGACAGAACTTCCTCCTTCAGACCGACCTGGCCAGGCAGTGACATCACTGCAGGGTGAGCTGAAAAACCTGCTGCTGGTACCTGTAAAAATGTTTTCCCACCTCACCTCCCACCACCTCACCTACCCCACATACTGCCTTACCTATCCCTTATACTACCTCACCCACCCCCCATACCACCTCACCTACTCTCATACCGCCACCCCCACCCCCATAACTGTCTCACCCACCCCTCGTACCATCTCACCTACTCCTCATACCGCCTCACCTACCCCTTATACTGCCTCATCCCCCCCCCTTACTGCTTCACCCACCCCCCATTCTGCCTCACCTACCCCTCATACTGCCTCACCCATCCCTTCTATTGTCTCACCTACCCCCCCTACTGCCTCACCTACCCCTCATACTGTCTCACCCACCTCTTGTACCGCCTCATCCACCTCCATACCATCTCACCTACCCCCCATACCACTTCACCTACCCCTCATACCACTTTACCTATCCCTCATACTGCCTCATCTCACCTACACTTCATACCACCTCACCTTCTCTCTTCCAGGTATAACACCTCCCTCCATCCCTGCTAATCACTGTACCTCCCTGTCACCCACCTAACACCCCCCCCCCCCCCAGGTTACAGCAACTGCCACCCACCTCCCCCTCATTCCATCTCTCTTCTATCCACCTCAACCTTCCTCCCCAGTCAAAGCACCTTACACATGCCTCATTCTGCCCTGCTTGTCACACTCTAAATGTATTAGACTGCTGACCCATGAAACAATGCACTCCCTATGTGGTTGGTATCTTATTTCATTTTTTATTAAAGTGGTATTCTTGCCTAACCATAACTATTCTGAAAAATGTCACCCCCCACAATTACTACTGACCCCTAAAATCTGCCTCACTTACTATGGACCCCTGAACTCTGTATCACTTACTACGGACTCCTGAACTCTGTATCACATACTACTGACCCCTGAACTCTGTGTCCCTTTAAGCCACAGCCAATATTCAGCGCTTTCTTTTTCACAGCCAGGAGACTTATAATTGTGCACACAGGCCCACTGCTTCTAGAAATCACCCCCGTAGCCAACCTCGATGAGCAGTGCAAGAGGCACTATCATGTGTCACTCTTGCAGTTTGATAGCTAACTCCCCCCTTTCCCTAGGAAAAAAAGTTATCTATGGCCCTGGGTCCAACTATGTAATAAAATCCATACCTAAATTCAGTTTTAGGCTGAATCTCTGAATGCTCTAACTTCAAATGAAAAACTTTGCCTCTTTGAAGCTACTGTAGTAAACTCTGTTACATGCTTGTCTAGGCATGGCAGTGAGTGATCTACACAAGGTCAGAACTGCAACAGTGGATGCTGTGAGTGGTGCATATTTCTGTAAGAAAGACCGTAGTGGTGGCTACTGTGTGTGTAAAGGGTTCACTGCTCGGTTAACCTGTCTCAGTGATGATCAGCCTTTTGGGGCTGAGATTGCTGTCCTATGAGCTGGAAGATCTCTACACAGGGTGAGATGTAAGCATCCAACACAAATTATGATAGCCCATTTTCTGCCCAATTATTTTAGCAACTGACTGTTTGTTGCCTGTGTATTGAATTGTCAATGTTTCCCCCCCCCCCCCCCAAAGTCATTTTTTTTCAAGTCATGGCTATTACTACATTACTATAATTTAACCTTGTTGTGTGGGAATGTCATTATCAAAGCATGCCACTCATCTCCATACTTAGCTTGGATGATCTGTCTGCACCATAATAAACCCTTTTTAAAATGTATTTTACCAACATTGTTATATATATATTATATTATATTTTGAATAAAGAAAGCCTCCACTGTCTCTTTTGTTTCCATTGTTAGTATTTATTTAAATTCATGATTACTACCAAATACAATTTTGACGCATGGAGGAGGGGATGTTAAAAAAAATTCTGCACTGGATTTCAGATATGTTAGGTACACCAAGTGAAAAGGAGTTTCAGGCATCCAGCGATTCCCAGAAGAGATCTTTGGAAATATCCATAGACACAATGTTGGGTTGTGGTAGTAAATTACATGCAATCAACTCTCACTGACTTATTTAGTCTACTGTTTGCATGAAGATCCCCTTTTATGTGTGGTTTAGCACCTCGAGTGGCTGGAGGCCTAAGTACTAAATCAAGCCCCACATCCGAAGGATAATGTCTTTCCACCTGCCAGTGACACCTGTTCAGGCACTGACTACAAAGCTCTTTTGGTGGAAATAAGAGTTACACTGATTTTCTCCCACCAGTTCTTTAACACACACATATTACTTTAGTCTAGTGAAGCCTGAAGGCATAGAGGGAAATTTCTGTATAATTTGCAAGACCTTGCACATTCATGGCTTAGGCCAAAATCATAGGTGAGCTCTGCTACGAGAGACATGTAGACCATATAGCCAACAATCCGCTGGCCTCGGTCACTGACCTCCTCTTCTAATCCCTCCCTCCATACTGCCAAACAAGCCTGCTTTGTCACTCTTATTAATACCTTGTCATCTAGTCCTCATCATCTCTTCTCTACTTTTAACTCTCTACTTTCTCCACCTCCATCCAGTAAGCCTGCTTACGAGATGGCAAATCATTTCAAAAACAAGACTGATGCAATTCGTAGGGGCATCTCTGCTACACAGACAACTATCCCACTTAGCATACCGTATACTAAACCTCCCTCAACACTTTCCTCTTTTGACCTCGCTACTACTGAAGAGGTCACTAAACTTTTCTCAGAAGCCCATCTCACCACCTGCCCCCTGGATCCTTTCCCCTCTCAACTACTACGCTCACCCTCTTCTTCTGTCCTATGCTCCCTTACTCACATCTTCAATCTCTCCCTCTGTACTGGTGCCTTCCCCACCCCTCTAAAGCATGCACAGATCACTCCCATAATTAAAAAACCCTCGCTGGACCCCACCAACCTAAACAACTTAAGACCCATCTCCCTGCTCCCGTTTACCTCTAAACTCTTAGAACGCTTAGCCTACAATTGCCTGAGCTCCTACCTCACTAACCACAACCTTCTTGACCCTTTACAGTCTGGCTTTCGCTCACTACACTCCACTGAAACTACCCTACTAAAATTCACCAATGATTTACTAACTGCTAAAAACAATGGTCACTACTCCATACTCTTAATACTTGACCTCTCTGCAGCTTTTGATACGGTTGACCATCCCCTCCTCCTCAAAAAACTCCACTCTCTTGGCCTCCGAGACTCTGCTCTCTTCTGGTTCTCCTACCTATTGCAGCGCCACTTCAGTGTTACCTATAACTTGGTCTCCTCCTCTCCACTTCCTCTTTCTGTAGGGGTTCCTCAAGGTTTTGTCCTTGGATCCCTTCTCTTCTCTATCTACACCTCCTCCCTTGGTCACTTGATAAACTCCCATGGCTTTAAGTACTATCTCTATGCTAATGACACACAAATTATCTTTCTACTCTTCACTTCACCCCTTCAGTCTCCTCTCGCATTACTAACCTACTAAGCGACATATCGGCATGGATGTCACTCCACTTCCTCAAATTAATCTTTCCAAAGTGGAGCTCATACTATTCCCTCCAGCCCGTGCCCCCTCCCCTGACTTCTCCATCAAGATCAATAATACAACCATCAGTCCCTCCCCTTATTCCAGGGTGCTAGATGTAATCCTGGGCTCCCATCTGTCCTTTCAGCCCAAAATCCAATCACTGTCCAAATCTTGTAGACTTCACCTCAGCAACATCTCCAAGATACGCCCGTTCCTAACCTCGGAAACCACTAAGCAACTTATTCACTCCCTTGTTATATCTCGCCTTGGCTATTGTAACTCCCTCCTCATTGGCCTACCTCATTGCAGGCTATCCCCTCTTTAGTCTATCATGAATGCTGCTGCCAATTTCATCCACCTTACTAACCATTCTAAATCTGCCATTCCTATCTGCCAATCCCTCCACTGGCTTCCCATTGCCCAATGAATAAAATTCAAAACATTAACAATAATATATAAAGCCATTTATAACTCTGCCCCAAATTACATCACCAATCTTGTCTCCAAATATCACCCAAACCGTTCTCCAAATATCACCCAAACCGACCTGCTCTCTAGTTCCCTTGTCTCCTCCTCCCATGCTTGTCTCCAAAACTTTTCCAGAGCTTCCCCATCCTCTGGAACTCTCTACCCCAATCTATCCGACTATTGCCTACTCTGCCCACTTTTAGACGATCTCTGAAAACTCAATCTCTTCAGGGAAGCCTATCCTGCCTTCAGCTAATAACCGAATCTTCTATTCCTCCTATCAGTTTATCCCCCATAGTTTTTACCTTTTGTACCACCAGCCCCTCCCTCTTAGATTGTAAGCTCCAAGGAGCAGGGCCCTCCTAATGCTCTTATATTGAACTGTAATGTTACTGTATTGTTGCTGAGCAAACTGTTGCCTCTTTATAAATCCTGTATAATATAATA
This sequence comes from Staurois parvus, assembly GCF_062004578.1. Taxonomy (NCBI): domain Eukaryota; kingdom Metazoa; phylum Chordata; class Amphibia; order Anura; family Ranidae; genus Staurois; species Staurois parvus. The sequence continues at coordinate 6,976,962 of NW_028317813.1, forward strand.
ACGGCTGCTTCTCCTTCCTTACTTACTAGACACTCTCCATTTCCCAAAGGGTTAACAGAAGTTGTGTACTCTGTTCCCCATTCCCTTATTCTGTAGGATTTCACTCTCTTGTTATTCCCAATAATCAGACCAGCTGATTCACTTATGTAGCAACTCTGTTTGCCAAATAAAGATTTGGCATTCCAACTCCTTTCCATACAGTTTCATCCAGCAATAACATAGCTGTGCAACAGGCGTTAGATGGATGGCGTTCCCATGTAACATATGGCAGATTCTTTACGGCTATGCTGTGGTGTTTCATACCTTTGACTTAAGTTTCCAGCTAAAGGTAATTTTTTCACTACAGTCTCATTCAAGGTCCTGCCAAGGAGTGACCAGCTTCAGTGCAGCACTATGTCTCTCCAGGTATGATCCCTCTCTGTCCCATGACCAACTCTGAAGTAAGAACCCTAGAGAACCACCTCTTTATGCTTAAAGTGGTATTAAACCAAAACCAAAAATGTAAAATATTGCAGCTTATCAATCGTTAGATGTTATTTTTTTAGGCTTTTTTCCCTCTGTTTACCTGGTGATCTGGTCAGTAACACACCACCTTTGATCTGGCCAGTAACACACCACCTGCCTCCACTCTGGACGAAGGAGCACAGGGGACATCTTTGGACAGCAGCATTGTCAGTCTGAGGGGAGGGAAGAGTACTGTACTAGCAGATTTAAATACAGTAACAAATCAAAGCCAGACTCCAGCTCACACTGCAGTTACACAAGCAGTTACAGCAAACAGTTTTTATTTCTTCTGGAATAAAGGTTTTGCATGAATTAATAAACGCAGATCATTGTAAGAACCCCTGTCAGTAGTAAATGGTTTGTCTCTACACTCTTAAAGTGGTTGTAAACCTCAGACATGAAATATGAACAAAGTATATTCCTCTATAGAGTGTACTTGTCTCAATGAAGAGCACTACGTGTCATTTCGGTCTCCTGCTTCATTCCTCTGCTGTCAGCATGAATCACTTCTGGCAAGTTTTCCTGACACCAAGAGAAAAAAGGTGACAGGAGGGATCTCCAGCTGATTGACAGTCTCAGCTATTCTTGTGTTCTGTGTGTCCTGTGTGAAGGAGGGGTATGTCCTTTCCCTCCAATCAGCTCTCAGAGCTCTCCTCACTGAGCTCTGCAGAATGCAACTTCAACTCTCCATCCCCTTTTTTCTGAAATCTCAGACAAAGTCTATGAATTCTCCATTTTGAATGGCTGTAGAGGAGAGATGATAAGCAAGTACAACTTATGTAAGATGATTTGTTTAATCTCTGTGTATTATCTGAGACCATTCTCTTCACTGGGTATATGTGTGTTTACAATAACGTTAACAGATACATTTACAGCAGAGCTTGTTCTTATGAAAACCAACAGACTTAGACCCCTTTCACACAGAGTGTACAATCAGGTCTTGCCAACCAGTTTTTCAGGCAGACCTGATCGGACAGTCAATTTTCCCCTATGGACAGACAGGTGTAAATGGACTTGTGTCCGTTTACACCTGCCTGCCTCTGGTCCAAAAATAAAAAAAGAGGAAGAGGATCTGCCCACCTCTGTCTAGGTGGATCGTATCAGAGGACAGTTGGGTGTAAATGGACAGCAAAGCCCATTTACTCCTGGTTCTGTCAGTGTCCGCTCTGCATAAACTGATTGGACACAAACCTGTCATCCACCCACTCTGCTCCATTCAGCAGGGAATCAGCTGACAGATCCCCTGCTGAACTCAACTGGAGTTGACCCCAAGTGAAAGGGGCCTTACTGGCCAGATCACCAAGTAAAAAAAAAAAGCCTAAAAAAAAAGAAAATGAATGCAACCATCACATCTAGGAATTGGTAAGCTGCAACATAATAAATGTTTGCTTTTGGGTTTAATACTATAACTGCTTCCGACCCGCCTTTTAAGGAAATGATGGATGGGCGGGAGCTCTCTTGTTCTGGGAGGACATCATATGACGTCCTCCCACTCTAGCTGCACATGCATGCCCCCAGGGGTTTGAGGAGCGGCGATCGGTGGTGCACTGTGTCCCTAGGACACAATCCAATCACAGTTGATCACATGTAAACAGGAAATGCCGGTTATTGACAGTCCTCACGCTGACAGTGCGTAAGGAGAGGAGAACTGGTAAGCGGCATTCCTCAGAGAGGACATCTACACTGATAGTCAGGGCACTGATCAGTGCTGCCTTTAAGTGCTCATCATTGCTGATCAGGGCACATCAATGCCACATATCAGTGCCCATCAATGCCACATATCAGAGCCCATCAGAGCTGCCTCTCAGTGCCCATTAGTGATGCCTGTCAATGCCCATTAGTGCTGCCTATCAGTGCCTCCTCATCAGTGCAGTCTATCAGTAACCATCAGTGCCACGTTTCAGTGCCAATCAATACCACTTATCAGTGCCCATCACTGCTACCTATCAGTGGCAGTCAGTGCTGCCTATCAGTGCCACATAACAGTGCTGCCTTTCAATGCCCATCAGTGATGCCTGTCAATGCCCATCAGTGCTGCCTATAAATGCCTCCTCATCAGTGCAGTCTATCAGTACCCATCAGTGCCGCCTAACAGTGCCAGTCAGTGCCACCTGCCAGCACCACCTGTCAGTGCCAGTCAGTGCCACATATCCGTGCCCATTAGTGCTGCCTTTCAGTGCCCATCAGTGATGCCTGTCAATGCCGCCTATCAGTGCCTCCTCATTAGTGCAGTCTATCAGTACCAGTCAGTGCCACCTATCAGCGCCCATTAGTTCTGCCTATCAGTGCCCATCAATGATGCCTGTCAGTGCACATCAGAGCCATCTATTAGTGCTGCCTATCAGTGCTGCCTCATCAGCACACATCAGTGAAGGAGAAAAAATATTTACAAAATTTTTTAACAAAGACTTAAGAAAAACTTTTTTTTTCAAAATTTTGTTTGTTTAGCAAAAAATAAAAAAAAGTGTTAATGAAATACCACCAGAAAAAAAAAGCTCTGTCTCAAAAAAAGTATAAAAATTTGGTTTGGGTACAGTGATGCATGACCGCGCAATTGTCATTCAAAGTGCAACAGCGCTGAAAATTGGCCTGGGCAGGACGGGAGGTGAAAGTGCCCAGTAGGTAGGTGGTTAAAAACCCCAGCTACAGGAACCCCAACAAGCCAAACAGCAGACACACCATGGCAAGTTAACCCCAACAACAGGGCAGAAACTAGGGAGGCATCTACCCCATGTGCCAAATTGAGGGGGACGCCGCTGCTGACAGGAGTTGCAACTGCCATGTCAGAACTCCTGTGGCAAACAGCGGCAGTAAACAAAGACTTCCACCATTGGCCTCCTCTGCTGGGCTCTGCATTAGATTCATCATCAGTCAGAACCTTCCAGAGAATTGAGTAGAGGAAGTCTTTGTTTTCTGTCGGCTTTGTTGACAAGCAGCAGTAGTGATAATATGATCTATCACTTTGCTGGCACCCCCTGCATCCGTCCACACCAGCCTGTCACTGACACTGTCTGGAGAAAGATCAACGGGCAAGAACAGTGATAGGGATGATGCTTCTACAGGATTCCACATGGATCAAGCAGCCAGGTACTGAGCACCAATGTTCACTTCCCCCACTGACTGTGTCCCCAATCTGCCCCCACCAAGCAACAGCACCCCCCATCTATCCCCAATAAGCACCAGGATCCCCCTCTCACCCAACTGAGCACCAGTACTCCCTTCTATCCCCCCACTAAGCACAAGTACATCATCACCTACTGAGCACCAGTGCACCCTTTTTCCACCACTGAGCATCATTGCTCCCTTGTCTCCCCACTGAGCACCAGCACCCCCTTGTCTCCCCACTGAGCACCAGTACATCATCTTCTCCTACTGAGCACCAGTGCACCCTGTATTCCCCCACTGAGCACCAGTGCCCCCATCTCCTCCCACTGAGCACCAGCACCCCCTTGTCTCCCCACTGAGCACAGCACATCATCTTCTCCTACTGAGCACCAATGCACGCTGTATTCCCCCACTGAGCATCAGCGCCCCCTTGTCTCCCCACTGAGCACCAGTGCCCCCATCTCCTCCCACTGAGCACCAGTATTCCCTTGTCTCCCAACTGAGTACCAGTACATCTATTGCCCCCCCACTGAGCACCAGTACTTTTTCTGTCCCCCCACTGAGCACCAGTACTCTTTATGTCCCCCCACTGAGCACCAGTATACCCATTGCCCCCCCACTGAGCACCAGTACCCCTCTCTCTCCCCACCGAGCACCAGTGCCCCCCTATCCCCCCACTGAGCACCCCTGCCACCCTATATACTGATCACTCACTGTGTGCATTCACAACTGAAGCATTGTAAATTGTTTGCTATGCTTCAGTTTATGAATGAAGAGGAAGCCACTCAACACAGAACACTTCTCATTCATTTACTGTCCAGTGCAGCTGAGGCTGCAGAGAAAGGCATCTGTTCTCTGTCCCATAAGTGAGACACCAGTCTGTCTAGAGCCTTGATATTTCACCAAAGCCCCCAAACAGGGCTCCTAAAAATTGTAAATAATAATAATAATAATAATGAAAAACTACTGACACCGTTCACTGCCCTACTCAGCCCGTCCTCTTGGAGGGGGGCGCTAAGTCTTTGCCCCCGGTGAATGTCTAGTTTCACCACTCTCCAACAACATATTACACATGCAGAGCACCAGCAATGGATCAGCACCCGCCTATACACACAGCTGATTTCTGCTGACCACTAATACCATCCTGAGCTTGGCCTCCTACCCTGGAGGACCTGTGGGGTCAGCCGCCCTCCTGGTAGTCCTGAGGCCACCTTCTTCCCAATGTCCTGCATTGTGAGCCCAGCAACAAGTCGTACGATTTGTAGTGACTGTAGTGAGCGTTTACTTCACACCCCATGGAGCCTCTCTCACATAATAGTGGGTGGCGGTGTAGCGGTAAAATGAGTATCACCGACACTGCCAGGCTCAGAATGCAGGGTTAGCACAGGTCACAGGAGAACATGAATGACGTCAGCAGACGGGAGAAAATCCAGCGATCTAACTAGTTTCCGGTCAGGGTGACCTACGTAGTAGTAAATCGGGAGATTTCGTTTCCATGGTTACCGTTCATTCAACAGCCGCGCAGGAACTTCCTCTGGTCGCCATGGTGATAGTGGACGCTTCCAGGACCGCTCATGGCTTTCTTCGGGCTGACTAATCTCGGGTATCAGGCTCCTCTGCAGGCCGCTCGAATTCAGGAGGAGTCGGGTGAGAATGTGGGTAGGTGGGGCACACACCCCAGAGCCTGCTTATCACGGCTATAGATCGTTCATGGAGACACCCAGGTCACTCCTCACCAGGGGAGGACTGACCATTCGGGCACTGCCCGAGGGCCCGGGGTCAGTAGGGGGCCCCATGAGATACCCCTGGTACCTTTCATTGTTTTTTTCATAGGCTTTTTTGGGTGTGGATGAGGACACAGGGGCCCCATGATCCCCTATTGCCCAGGGGCCCCATGAGTTGTCAGTCCGCCCCTGCTCCTCACTAGAAGAGGGCTGGCTCTGCCATTGTATGAGCCCAGGCCAGGACACAGCATCTCACTTCTAGGCCATGTTCTTGGTCAGATCCCCTGTGTTGTGCATGGATACGCGTTTTGCACATTAACCACTTGCCCTCCAGAGGATTTACCCCCCTTCTTGACCCGGCCATTTTTTGCGATACGGCAATGCGTTACTTTAACTGACAATTGCGCGGTCATGCAACGCTGCACCCAAATGAAATTCATGTGCTTTTTTTTCCCACAAATGGAGCTTTCTTTTGGTGGTATTTGATCGCTATAAACAAAAAAAGACAGACAATTTTGAAACAAACAATATTTTTAACATTTTGCTGTAAAACATTTCCAATATAAAAGTTTTAAAAATCTAATTTCATCATAAATTTAGGCCAAAATGCATTCTGCTGCATGTCTTTAGTAAAAAAAAATCCCAATACGTGTAAATGAATTGGTTATAGCGTTTACAAATGGCGGTATATATACTGGCATTTGTTTATTTATATTTATACTAGTAATGGCCGTGATCAGCGACTTAGCGGGACTGTGGGACTGCAGCGGGCATTCTGACACTGGGGGGAGGACTGGCTGTCACTGACATCCCAATGACACTAATACAGTGATCAGTGCTAATAAAAAGCACTGACACTGTACTAATGACACTGGGCAGGAAGGGGTTAACATCTGGGGCAATCAAAGGGTTAACTATGTGCTGTGTGTGTTTCACTGTGTGCTGTGCTTTACTAGGGAGGCATGCTGTTTTGTATTTCTCTGCTTTGCAGAGCAACACAAAGCAGCATGCTACAGCGGATAGGGGAGAGATCTGTATTGTTTGCGTACAGACCTCTCCCCCGGCAGTGATAGTCGGCGATCGCCAGGTGTCGGCGGGGAATCTCCAGCCGCAACCCGCTGATCAACAGCTGTAGCCATGCGCGCCCCGTACCTGGAAATACAAAATAATACACAAATATATATGGTTTTGCACATCCCTGCCAACCTGTAACAGTAGTTCTACTATAGAGCTGTCAGGATGCGGTTAACGTGTTGGGTTTACACCAAAAATCATGCATGTACTGTAGACAGAGCATCATGGGACCGCTGTGCGTTGCAGTTTGCTGCATATTATTTGTAAGGTGTGTTGGGATGCGAATAAAACACTACAGTGCATCAAACCACATAACATTTTCGCACATGGTGGTAATGTGCATGTTAATACATGCGTTACCCCAGTGCTACAGTGTGAGCTGAGCCTTGGCTCCCATTGACAACACAAGCACATCGTACAACAGTGCTCTGCACAAAGCAATGACAATCTAAAGTCCGTTGAATCCAAGATCACACCAACGCACGGGGCGGTAATGGAACATGCTGCATTTAGGACCCAGTCACACTTATGTGACGCAGGAACATGTGCGATACAGTGCATGAAAACATGCAAGTGTGCTGCAGTGCCATTCATTCTTAGGCACTCCAAACACACCAGCCAACATGTATGTTCTAATACATCAGAACACATGGTAACTTAGTGACATGCGTTGTAGTGTGATGCGATTTAAAAAAAAAAAAAACTGCCTGACATTCTATTGTGTGATTGTCGCATGTAGGGCAGCCCATCAAAATGAATCAGCTGCCCTAAATGCACTACACCTAAACAATACATGAAATGTCATATGTTCTGGCAAGTATGGTGTGTTGCCATTCAATCCTATTGCCAACTTCCCCCCCGAATGCACCAGCCAATGCATGTGCGCTAAATCACACCAGAACACATGGTAACTTATTGCTGTGTGTTGTAGTGTGCTGCGCTTTAAAAAGAGATACTCACACTTCTTTTGTGCAATTGTCACACGCAGGGCATCACAAGGAAATAATTGGGCTGCCCGAAATGCACAAAAATGCACTTTCACATCGGCATAGGTGTGAAAAGAGCCGTAAACACAACACAAAGTTCTACAATGCTGCAGTATGTGTTAATGATATACAAATTTTAGCCTGTTGAAAAAAACAATGCACGTCAACCAAAGTGCATTTAGGCTGAATTCATACGTATGTATGATCAACATGTATAAATACATCAGTGGTTCATATAGTGAACTCGGTGTAGAGCTATTCACCCTGAGGTCATCACAGAGGACAAGGGGGCACTCTTTATGTATGGAGAAAAAGAAATGTAATCTCCAAACACGGAAAGGTTTCTTCACAGTAAGAGCTGTGAAAATGTGGAACAAACTCCCTCAAGAGTTGGTTCTGGCCAGCTCAGTAAATTGCTTTAAAAAAGGCCTGGATTATTTCTTAGATACACAGAATATAACTGGATACTAACATTTATAGGTAAAGTTGATCCAGGGAATATCCAATTGCCTCTCGGGGGATCAGGAAGGAATTTTTTCCCACCAGGAGCAAATTGGATCATGCTTTGCTGTTTTTTTTTGCCTTCCTCTGGATCAACTGTGGGTATAGGATTATAACTTTTTTTTTTTAATGGTTGAACTGGATGGACATTTGTCTTTTTTCAGCCATTTTGTATTGAATGTCAATGTGTGTCATAATGCACATCAACACGTTTCATGTTACGTTGATGGACACCTTGGTGCATGTATTAATGTATGTAATTCAATGCAATTCCATGGATTTTGATGAGAAACGCATCAAGCAAAAAAGCAAAGGTATGTGCAAAAGAAATGTGCTAAAATGTGTGTAGTCCCTACAGTTGGATTCACACATTGAATGATGTTGTGGTGTGTTAGCGCATGCGCATTGTTTTGAATGTTCATGTGCCTTGCGTAAAGACAACCCATTTTTGTGAATGAGCTGCCTAACACACCAACACACTAAATTTTAAGAAATTGGTAATGCATTATTATGCATTGCGTTGAGGTGCGTTGGAAAGCATGTGCGTTTGTGTGCCATCAAGAATGAATAGCAGTGAAAAATGTGTAGTTGTGCGTTGCAGCAGCGCAACAGTTTGAAACCAGGCTTAATCTGTTTTTTTTTTTCTAGCATGCATATTGCTTTACTGTATATTTTTTGTGAATTTGTTGCAAAATTTCATATATGGAGATCCTCCTCATAATAACGCCACTGATTTGTAGTTAGCAGCAGCGTTGTCAGGCTGCTGTGCGTACTACTTCAGTTGGCAACTGGACTGCCTGTAGGGTCTGTACACGCCTCGTGGACATGCTTCTTGGATACGCCTCCTGCACATGCCTCCTGCACATGCCTCCTGCAGACCTGATAGGCAGCTCAATGACCAACTGAGAAAGCAAACACACAGCAGGCAGACAAAGATGTTGCTAACTGCAAGTGGCTTAGTGTTTCAGCCTGCAACAGAATGTCATATTACTGGCAGGATCTCCAGGTAATGAGCATTTCAACAGATTCGGAAACCTGTATATAGTGACTCATCATGCCAAACATAGCGAAATATAGATCTTGGGCCATCTCTTTGCTTGGCAATTCTTCATGTTTGGAGGTCAGGCCCATCGAGTCAGGTTTATTCTTCAGTATATACATAATTATGAATTGTAATTTATAACTCCACCAGTGTGGAGTTAAAGTGTTACTAAACCCACAACAGTAAAATCAGTCTGTGTATGCAGTAAAGCATGCTTGTTATTCTCACTGTGGAACCTAAGGGGTTAATCCTCTTCATTGTGCAAAAAAGCTGTTTGATCCTGTCTTCTCTGGTCCTTCCCTTCTTTTACTGTCCCCAATCCATCTGCTGATAGTACAGAGCTCTAGGAGTCACTCTGCACATGCTCAGTTTGGTGTGCATTGCTAGGGGTTTTTTTTTGCTTTGGGAGGGTGCATGTGATCAGCACAGCGCCAATCAGCACTGTCCAGACAAAGGGTTAGGGGTTATTCAGCCTCATAGAACAGTCAGAGCAGAATGAAAACTCATCCTACAAGCTTTAACTAGTGCTCAGCTGGACACTGAAAGAAGTCACACGACTGCTCTAACTGCTGATAAGAAAAGGTATTTAGCAGTTTATATTTACTAAAATAATTGCATTTCCATGTAGTATGTGCTGTTGAAGACCAGATATAGTGAATGCAGGGTCCTGGGTTTAGTAACATTTTAATGAACAATGACTGTCTGTCTCAGTAGCTGAATATGAGATTCCTTATAGTGTTACTAAACCCACAACAGTAAAATCAGTCTGTATATACAGTAAAGCAGGCTTGTTATACTCACTGTGGAACCTAAGGGTTAATTTTTTCTTGGGAAAGTGAGAGGTTTCAGCCACACATTTTTAATGTCCCGCAAACACAAGTGTAAATAAGAACTAACAGGAAGCATTTCATTGAATGTGTGTAAATCTGACAAGCTGAGTGTCAGGTGCAAATGATCCAATAGTTGTGCAGCCTCCACACCTACCATGTGCCCTGTTATGCTTCCCAGGCTTAGCACTCCTATCAGCAGATCTGGGACCTGCATGGTGGGTGCCACTGATAGAAGGGAGAGAGATCAGCGACACCTGTTCATTGATCTCCCCTTCCTGTAAATGACCTGGAAGCAACGTGTAAAATGTCCTGGTGTCACTGTCCCAAGACAGGATTGGATGATGTTAGCTGGAGACAAAGACGTCTCCTGAAAACTTCAGCCAATCCATGCAGAAGATGTATCCAGTGAGCAATATGCCATGCAAGCCGTGCTGCGTGGCACATCACTTTCTGCCAGCTCCTCGGTCAGTCTCCACGTAGAGCTAACGTTGACAAGGATTAGTTTTTTTGTTGGGGGGGGGGGGGATTGGTGAAAGCAGCTGGTCTTGCCTAGGGTGCAAAATAATCTAGCACCAATAATCTGGCTGGCGGGATGGGGGGAGCATCCTAAATGTAGGTATGAGCCCCTAGTACACATTGAGACATATGTACTGTGGTAGTGAGCACTGCAGCAACACCGCACTTTGAGCAATGTGTTCTATAAAGTCCAAATAGCAGCTGCATTATTCACAATACTCAACCTTTTAACAATGGTTGCTCAAAGTGAATGCCACAAATATTGGCATCCAGAATCAGATTTGAAGATGAGTCCCTAGCACTCCAAATGAGTGTGTTTCGTGTTTTTTTTTTTTTGTCAAATCATCGTCACATTAGGCGTAGCGGATGCTTACTATGTTGCCTTGAAAAAGGGACCATGCAAGGTCCCAAAGCATTGGTTTCGTATGCTTTTATGTAATGCCATCTTCACAATAAACATGTGAAATGCATTCATTTGGGGTGCTGGTGACTTTGCATCTTCATATGTGGTGTCATTTATTTGGAGAGGTACCCCAATGCACAAATACAGACAAGTACTGAGAGATACCATGTCTCATATTTTTTCCTTTAACCACTTTCCTTCCACCCTATAGCAGAAGTACTGCTACAGAGCGGCAGGGCTGTGCAAAATCACACACACACACATATATATATACAGTCATGGCCGAAATTGTTGGCACCCTTGATATTTCTCCAGGAAATCATGTATTTCTCACGAAACGTATTGCATTAACACATGTTTTGCTATACACATGTTTATTCCCTTTGTGTGTATTGGGACAAAACAAAAAAAGGGAGGAAAGAAAGCAAATTCGACATAATGTCACACAAACCTCCAAAAATGGGCTGGACAAAAGTATTGGCACCCTTTCACAACTGCGGATAAATAAGAATGTTACAAGCATGTGATGCTCCTGTAAACTCACCTGGGGCAAGTAACAGGTGTGGGCAATATAGAAATCACACCTGAAAGCAGATAAAAAGGAGAGACGTTCACTTAACCTTTGCATTGTGTGTCTGTCTGTGCCACACTAAGCATGGACAACAGAAAGAGGAGACGAGAACTGTCTGAGGACCTGAGAACCAAAATTGTGGCAAAATATCAACAATCTCAAGGTTACAAGTCCATCTCCAGAGAACTAGATTTGCCTTTGTCCACAGTGCGCAACATTATCAAGAAGTTTGCAACCCATGGCACTGTAGCTAATCTCCCTGGTCGTGGACGGATGAGGAAAATTGATGAAAGATTGCAACGCAGAATAGTCCGGATGGTGGATAAGCAGCCCCAAACATGTTCCAAAGACATTCAAGCTGTCCTGCAGGCTCAGGGAGCATCAGTGTCAGCGCGAACTATCCGTCGACATTTAAATGAAATGAAACGCTATGGCAGGAGACCCAGGAGGACCCCACTGCTGACACAGAGACATAAAAAAGCAAGACTACAGTTTGCCAAAATGTACTTGAGTAAGCCAAAAGCCTTCTGGGAAAACGTCTTGTGGACAGATGAGACCAAGATAGAGCTTTTCGGTAAAGCACATCATTCTACTGTTTACCGAAAACGGAATGAGGCCTACAAAGAACAAAACACAGTACCTACGGTAAAATATGGTGGAGGTTCAATGATGTTTTGGGGTTGTTTTGCTGCCTCTGGCACTGGGTGCCTTGACTGTGTGCAAGGCATCATGAAATCTGAGGATTACCAAAGGATTTTGGGTCGCACTGTAGGGCCCAGTGTCAGAAAGCTGGGTTTGCGTCCAAGATCCTGGGTCTTCCAGCAGGACAATGACCCCAAACATACGTCAAAAAGCACTCAGAAATGGATGGCAAAGAAGCGCTGGAGAGTTCTGAAGTGGCCAGCAATGAGCCCAGATCTAAATCCCATTGAACACCTGTGGAGAGATCTTAAAATTGCTGTTGGGAAAAGGTGTCCTTCCAATAAGAGAGACCTGGAGCTGTTTGCAAAGGAAGAGTGGTCCAAAATTCCGGGTGAGAGGTGTCAGAAGCTTATTGATGGTTATAGGAAGCGACTGATTTCAGTTATGTTTTCCAAAGGGTGTGCAACCAAATATTAAGTTAAGGGTGCCAATACTTTTGTCCAGCCCATTTTTGGGGTTTTGTGTGACATTATGTCATATTTGCTTTTCTGCCTCTGTTTTATATTTGTTCCAATACATACAAAGGGAATAAACATGTGTATAGCAAAACATGTGTTAATGCAATACCTTTTTTGTGTGAAATACTTGATTTTCAGGAAAAATATCAAGGGTGCCAACAATTTCGGCCATGACTGTATATATATATATATATATATATATATATAATGTGTTTGTGATTTGGATTCCCAGGTAGGAGACGCACGCGTGTCGCCCTACCCGCGCCGCTGTTGGCAGCTAGGGATGCCTTGGTCCCAACCGGGTCTCTGTCTTGTCAGCATGGACATGTTGCTTTGTATGTCTCTGCACAGCAGAGAAATACAAAACAGCATGTCTCCCTAAACACAGCACACAGTTAACCCTTTGATCGTCCCAGATGTTAACCCCTTCCTGCCCAGTGTCAGTAGTACAGTGTCAGTGCTTTTTATTAGCACTGATCACTGTATTAGTGTCATTGGGATGTCAGTGACAGTTCCCCCCCAGTGTCAGAATGCCTGCCGCAGTCCCGCTAGAAGTCACTGATTGCTACCATTACTAGTATAAAAAAAAAAATCCAGCATATATACCACCATTTGTGGACGCTATAACTTTCACGTAAACCAATTAATTTACAAGTATTGCGATTTTTTTAGTAAAGACATGTAGCAGAATACATTTTGGCCTAAATTTATGAACAAATGTAATTCTTAAAATTGTTTTATTGGATGTTTTATAGCAAAAAGTCAAAAATATTGTTTTTTAAAAAACAAATGTTGGCTTTTTTGTTTAACGCAAAAAATAAAAAACGCAGAGGTGATCAATTACCACCAAAAGAAAGCTCTATTTATGGGGGAAAATTACATAAATTTCATTTATGTGCAGCGCTGCATGACTGCTCAATTGTCAGTTAAAATAACACAGCGCCGTATTGAAAAAAATGGCCTGGTCAGAAAGGGGGGGGGGGTAACTCCTCTGGAGGGCTTCTTACTTGGATATTTTATCCTGCAATGACACATAATGCATGGGTCCAACTTTTTCTGTTTTCTTTTTAGGAACAAGTGGAAAGACTACAACAAAATTTTCTGCCCTTGCTCCTCAGTGTTCGTATGTCAGTTATGGGAAATATCAGGAGATGGTTAGACGTCACCAAGACCTGAGGAGTAAGTATGTTTACAATGTTATAAGAGAACAACAAACGGCAGATTTTTTTACAATTATGAGTTTATTAGACCGACGATGTGGACTGGGAACAATGGCAGCATGCTTCAGATGGTCATAGGGGTTTCTAAGCTGTGATACCTATTGGCACATTGAGTGTGGTGTGTTGGTACTGGTTGTGGTTTGTTAGTACCTAGGCTGGACACCAATCTACCATAAATAAAGTGTTAGGAGAGGCTAGAAACTGCTATGTGAATGCTTTTGACAGATTACATCCCACAGGTAAAATTTGATTTTGCCCATAGTTCTTCAGATTACAAAGTGCCTTATGAAATAATTATGTTTATTATTTTTTTAGTGAGTTGATTTTCCCTTAAAGTGTTACTGATCCCACAACAGTAAAATCAGTCTGTATATGCAGTAAAACATGCTTTTTAAACTCGCTGAGCAACCAAAGAGGTTAATCTTCCACCTTGTGTAAAAAGGCTGTTTGATCCTGTCTTCCCTGACCCTCCCCTTCTTCTACTGTCCCTAATCCATCTGTTGATAGTACAGAGCCCTAGAAGGTACTCTGCACATGCTCAGCTTGGTGTGTATTGCTGGAGAGTTTTTCTTTTTTCTTTGAGAGGGTGCATGTGATCAGCACATGACCAATCAGCACTGTCCAGACAGAGAGTCAGCGGTTATGCATCCTCGTAGGACAGTCAGGGGAAAATGAAAACTCCTACTACAAGCTTTAACCAGTGCTCAGCCGGACATTGATAGACATCACAAGACTGCTATATACTGCTGATAAGTAAATAATTGCATTTCCATATTGTATGTAGTATAGGAGACCGAATATAGTGAATGCAGGGTTCTGAGTTTAGTAACACTTTAAGATTCTAAATATCTCAGGGCAGTGATCGTCTGATACTTGTAAATGCAGTAATTTCTTTTTTTAACATAAATGGCCAAAATTTGATACCTTCAAAGTCACTGACCCAAAAAGGTGTATAAACTGACTTTCCTTTCAGTTTCTGAAAATATTGAAGCCGGTTGGTCAGCAAAACAGCCAGCTAAATAGCAATTTCAGATGTCAGCACTGGAAGCTGATATACCTCTCTTATAACAGGTGTTCATTAAATTGACCCACTCGCTATAACCAATATTTTAAAAGAAGGCATAAGAATAAAAGACATCTTACAAAATACTTACCCTTCCTACCTCTCAAGCCATCAAACTCTGATGCTGAAAAGGTGACACTCAGGGGAATGTCAATCTCTTGGTTGTCCCACCGTTCTCCTGGTTCCTGCTGGTCTTCACATCACTACTATTTTCTTTAATGGGTAGAGGTCAGCAGGAGAGACGGTGAGAGCTTTGATTTTACATTCCAGGGAGTTTTATCATTCTTCATGAATGACAAATATTGGTCAAAATAGGTGCCATTGTTGTGAGTGATAAAAAGCCAAGTGGAATAATTATCTTTACAGATACCAGGCAGATGTATCTGTAAAATCAATGACTGTATTTCTGCACTCAGCTCCTAAACAAACTCAGAAAATCCCACTGACTACAGCCCAGCAGTATGGATGGTGGCTGCCACAGGACCCCAAGGCAAAACCAGAAAGCGCCCATCCTTGGATTCAAAGCACACGATACCCCATGGTCAATAGCCCAATGACCAGGTAAGCCACTACTTATCTTTTTCAGAGGCTGGGGAGTGTACATAGTTAGATAACAGGTCCAACTCACCAGGATAAGAATCTTTGTCCTCTTCCCTGGACACAATTTGTGGGCACAGCTCCACTGCAAAGGATATTGGTTTCTGCCCGAGTTGGACTTTAACTACTTAACATTGAATAACTGTTGAGATAACGAAGTTTAGTTTTTTCCGGGTTATTTAGTTAACAGCACAGCTTGCAAGGGTTATGCACAGTAATGTACTACAGGTGAAACTCGAAAAATTAGAATATCGTGCAAAAGTTCATTTATTTCAGTAATGCAACTTAAAAGGTGCAACTAATATATGATATAGACTCATTACATGCAAAGCAAGATAGTTCAAGCCGTGATTTGTCATAATTGTGATGAGTATGGCTTACAGCTCATGAAAACCCCAAATCCACAATCTCAGAAAATTACAATATTGTGAAAAGGTGCAATATTCTGGGCTCAAAGTGTCCCACTCTAATCAGCTAATTAAGCCATAACACCTGCAAAGGGTTCCTGAGCCTTTAAATGGTCTCTCAGTCTAGTTCAGTAGGAATCACAATCATTAGAAAGACTGCTGACCTGACAGTTGTGCAGAAAACCATCATTGACACCCTCCATAAGGAGGGAAAGCCTCAAAAGGTAATTGCAAAAGAAGTTGGATGTTCCCAAAGTGCTGTATCAAAGCACATTAATAGAAAGTTATGTGGAAGGGAAAAGTGTGAAAGAAAAAGGTGCACAAGCAGCAGGGATGACCGCAGCCTGGAGAGGATTGTCAGGAAAAGGCCATTCAAAAGTGTTGGGGACTTTCACAAGGAGTGGACTGAGGCTGGAGTCAGTGCATCAAGAGCCACTGTCAGGAATGGACTCAGCACTGGTGGTGGGACTCACCTGCCGTGTGGGTTGCAGTACCAGAGCTGACCAGCGGGTGCTCTTAGCAGCCAGAAGCTCACAATCAGCCAAACCTGGGGCTGATTGCAGAAAGGTGTATATAAGGCATGACCAGGCCTGTGCTCTGGGCCTTGGTGTATGTTTTCCCATGAGCCTCTGTACCTGGTATCCTGTGTTCCTGCTTCGTTGCTGACCCGGCTTGATTCTGACCTCTGCTGACCATCTCCTGTTGAACCCCTGGCTTGCCTGACCATCCTTCTGTCTGATCCCCTGTACAGCGCTGTCCGTGAGTTACTGAACCCGGCTTGTGACCTTGACTATTCTCTGCCTGCTCCTTTGGTACCTTGCTGCCCGCACATTGCTGACTTGGCCCGTCTGACCACGCTAACTACTCTGCCATCCATCCATCCTGCACGGATCCAGCCGTACCTGCACATACCTCTGGCGGATCCCTCTACCACTAGCAGGTGTACTCAGGGGCCGCGACCTGGTTCCTGTCTGCTCCAAGTCCATCCCCACCATCAGGGGCCCTGGTGAATAAGCAGGCTGGGACTTAGACTCCGCGCCCTGGGGAATCCTGTCCTGGGGACCACTAGAGGTACCACCAAACGGTCATTACAGAACCCTACGGCCGGCCTGATCGTTCCACCTCTCCAGCCCTGACTGCGCCTGTGTTCCTGCACCTACTAAGATTAGTGAAAGGTTGGTTTGTTCACTGTGCGTTTATATATATATCTGGGTGGCTAATAATAACCTGTATTATTATACTATACCTGAAACCTGCGTTTCCCTGTGTCAGTCCACACCTTTCTGGTCATTCCTTGATTCCTGACAGCCACCACACACAGACGGATCCTGGACATGGGCTTCAAATGTCGTATTCCTCTTGTCAAGCCGCTCCTGAACAACAAACAACGTCAGAAGCGTCTTACCTGGGCTAAAGAAAAACAGACCTGGTTTGTTGCTCAGTGGTCCAAAGTGCTCTTTCCTAATGAGAGCAACTTTTGCATCTCATTTGGAAACCAAGGACCCAGAGTATGGAGGAAGAATGGAGAGGCACACACTGCAAGATGCTTGAAGTCCAGTATGAAGTTTCCACAGTCTGTGTTGATTTGGGGAGCCATGTTATCTGCTGGTGTTGGTCCACTGTCTACCAGGAGATTTTGGAGTTCTTCATGCTTCCTTCCACAGACGAGCTTTATGGGTTTGCTGACTTCATTTTCCAGCAGGACTTGGCACCTGTACACAGCCAAAAGCACCAAAACCTGGTTCAATGACCATGGGATTACTGTGCTTGATTGGCCACCAAACTCGCCTGAACTGAACCCCATAGAGAATCTATGGGGCATTACCAAGAGAAAGATGAGAGACATGAGACTAAACAATGCAGAAGAGCTGAAGGCTGCTATTGAAGCATCCTGATCTTCCATAAAACCTCAGCAGTGCCACAGGCTGATAGCTTCAATGCCACGCTGCATTGAGGCAGTAATTGCTGCAAAAGGGGCCCAAACCAAGTACTGAGTACATATGCATGCTTATACTTTTCAAAGGTCCGATATTGTTCTATGTACAATCCTTGTTTTATTGATTGCATGTAATATTCTAATTTTCTGAGATTGTGGATTTGGGGTTTTCATGAGCTGTAAGCCATAATCATCACAATTATGACAAATCACGGCTTGAACTATCTTGCTTTGCATGTAATGAGTCTATCTCATATTTAATTTCACCGCTTAAGTTGCATTACTGAAATAAATGAACTTTTGCACGATATTCTAATTTTTTTCGAGTTTCACCTGTAGATGGCAAGCAATAGCAAGAAACATGGCCAAAAAGAGTTTTCATTTCAAAAGATGACTCAATGATTATGGAAGGTGTTACAATTGCAACCCCCCTTATAAACAAACACATGCACACTAGAAATGTGGACAATCAAGAAGTTATATGATTGAATATGGACAGTGTTTTGAAGTGATATCCCAGTTACCTAGTTAACTAAAAAATATATTTTGTTAACAGGTAAAAACCTTTATTTAAGGAACAACTAATATAAGAATATATTCTTTGATAAACAACCATTCTAGCAAAGAAGAAAAAAAAATATCACATTTTCTGCCTATGCACAGCATGCATTCATTACTGGTTGTCCACATGGTTTCAGCTTTACCACTGATCTGATGCTCTGACGAGTACTAAATAATTGATTCCCAGTGAACTGAGCTCATGAATTATAGAACATCTCAGTTGGTTATTGCCTTGTGTGAAGATGTTTACAATCAGATGAAGATCATTTAAATGCAATTTTCTCACTAAAGATCCTTGTATTTTCAACTGCTGTAATAGACAGAAAAAGTACATTTTAATGGGAAAATTGCTGCTGACAGTGTCTCTGTTATATTGAGGAATGTTGCCAACAATCAAATGAATAAGCATTTTTAGGACCACATTCAGCAAATCAGTTTACATGGCCTAAAATGTGCAAGGGTTCAGTGATGTCAATAAGCTCCTTGCTCTAAAATCCTGCATGTTTTAGGATACTGATATGACCTTTAAATGGCTCTGGGACTGCCACCATTATAAAAGGCAAGTATAATCATCTGTGAAGGTCTGCATAAAATAGAAAATGTCACTTTCCCCATTCCTGGGCAAAGTAACATTGCCTTCTAAAAGCCCACCTCCCTCAGCTAGTTATACCTGCCAGTCCGCTTATAGACAGGTGCAACCTGACATCCATCCAGTAGGTGGGCCTCTGACACTGTACAGATGGAGAAGAGTTTTAAGTGGTAGTAAAGCCACTTCTTTGATGTGTACAGTAAATGTGCACCGTTTAGATATTTACTTTTGCATCAGCCAGTGACGTCACTGCGCATGCACTCTGAAGGAACAGCATACCCATGTCGTTCCTTCAGAGTTCTGTGCCATGGCTGTTACTCATGCAGCAGAGTGACGTCATCACAGCTCAGCCATTCATACCGCTGAAGCCCGTGAACCCAGAAGGAAGACCGGGTCAAGATGGAAGTGCCGTGACAGCCTGCCCCTGGAGTGCTTCGATTTCAGGTAAGTCTGTCAAGATGTGCTAGTATGCGGTGCATACTAGCACAATATAGCTAAAACCACCTGGGGGCCCATTTTTATTTCTTCTTTGGTGCAGTTTACTACTGCTTTAAAGGAAAACTGTTTCTTTGCAGATTCCTTAATGTCTCAAAGGTTGCGGCTGCACGATTGGGCGCTGCAACTTCTGGTGACCTCTGGCAGCCATTTTGGTATGACTCTATAATATAGGTATTTGATTGCACCTGAATTGAGTGGATAGGTGAGGGACAGAGACCTTGCTTTGTCAGGGAGAATTATAAGTGAGCGGAGAAGTTCCTGAGCAAGTAGGGTCACCTCTTGTACTCCACAGATATTCTAGTACTCAGACCAGCAATTTGGGGGAGTCTCTTCAGCCACATAGAGTGATGCTACCTTATACTACAGTACGCCACCCCTCCAGCAGAAGCCACCGTATGGTAAAACTGGACAAGCCTGAAATACTGGCATTACTAAATGATACACCGCTGCTAATAGTGTGCCACTGCTGAGTAATCGGCCGCTGCAATATCGTACCTTTACTGTTATATTACAGCTGTAATAGTATAGTACATTCTACATTCCTCCCCCTCCCCCCTTCTCTTCTACTTTTGGCACTTTTTTTTTGGGGGGGGGGCTCCCACTTCCAGTCAGATTGCTTCAGTGATTCACAAAGCACGACGAGGCTTGCTCATTAGGAAGCCGGCTGTGAAGCTGCAAGGAATCGTAGCCAGTTTCCCACAGTAAATATTCCAGCACCAAGGACCTGAAGACCGATGAAGAAGATGCCTGGGTGAGGTAGCAGACTTAGCCTGCTCTTTAACACCATTGTCCTATTGAAGCGTGGCTTTAGGAATGGAGGAACATGTGACCTCCCCCAAATGACAGTACTTGGGCCTAAGAGTCCAATTACCAGGACCACACAATGTCACATGAAGGATGGTGAGATCAACCACCCAGGTAAGGTCCAACACCAGAACTTTCCCAGGGTGGACTCCTGCAGCAAGTGAGAATGAATTGGTGAGTATAACTTGCTGGGGCATTCATTATGCCCTGAATGCAGACATTTTAATGCAGATCTCCACAGATGTATGCACTTACAGTACCTTCTGTTGGCACCCCCACTTCACCATTTGGCTGCTGGATGTGAAAGCAATGCTTTATGTGAGCTAAAAGTTGTTAAAGTCATGGGTTTCATGACTCTGGACTCCCTTGTGACAGCACTGATTGGCCCAGTCATGCACTCCATACCCAGAAGCAGGCTACGGTCCTCAGGATCACCCCACTAAGGGGTGAGTGGAGACAGGAGGGCTACAATGTGGAGACTGTACAGTTGGGGATCAGCAAGAGAATAGCCATATCCAGGTAGAGGTTATGGCAGGCGACAGGCAGAGAGTAGTCGAGTCCAAGCAGAGGTCATCAGTGACCAAGAAAGACAGCGTAATAGTCAGGGCAATTTGGCCCAGCAAGAACAAGGCAATAGGTAAGTACAATAGCTCTTTTATAGCATTTCCATGGTAGCTGGCAAGAAGACACAGCACCAGCCACTACAAAAAAAATGGGTACCTTATTGCGGTTGTGTGTCCTAAAATTAACTTTAGTACATATTTTACAAAACTTTTGTGTTTCCTAAACTGTTGTGCTAATATCATGTGACATAAAAAATGGTAACTATCACTATTTTATTCACTACCGTGTCCACTTTAGGAAAACATAATATTTGGGGGGTTTACAGTATGTAATCTTCAGGCCTAAAATGATTTTTTTAACCATATGTGCAAAAACTGCTCTGGAAGCAAAAGGGTTAATACTCTTTCAGGGAGTTCTGGAAGTCCTGGCAGGGATTCTGCAAGCACCAGTGAAAGTACTGGCAGGGATTCTGGAAGTGGCAGAAGTCCTGGTGGTACTGTAACAGTCTGAAGTTGACACGGCAGTATCACAACTTGTAAGTGAAAACACATATCTAATGCAGAAGAAAGCATGAGCAGTAGACATCAATGTGTCAGAATGTGGAATATGTCTCCTACCTCAGTATCTAGTCATAATGAAGCAAACACACTTGGACTTGGATGACTGCGAAAAAAACTTATTCGAGTGGCTTCTTCAGTTCTCTTACTGGGAGCAAATTCCCTTAAAGCAAAGCTTTTCCCCCTTTCACTAAAATCAAGTTCTGTTTGCTGATAAGACATCATTTTAAATTCATTGGTTAAAAAAAAGTTTTTCTTTTATTTGAGATTAGTTTTTTTCCACTTTCTAGTTGAGTGAGGCACTAGTGATGTAACCCTACTCTCACAGCTGCATCCCTGGATGTTCCTGTCACATGTTCCCACAGGCAGACCCAGAGTTCTAGGCAGAGATCAAGAAGAAAAAAGGAGATGGATTCATCTGCCCTTAGTTAATATGGCCGCCATGAGAAAATTAGGAAAAGAAAAATAACGTATGCAAAGAATAAATAATCTGCAGTTATCCATACGTATCTGTTTGTAGATTGCCATTACTAGACATTTCTAAAAGTGCCTTTATTGTAATTTTTATAAGGGGGAAATTCCTCTTTACGGTATAGGGACTTTTTGTATGTTATTAAGTCTATTCCAAGAACCATAATACATTTTATGCACATGGAAGCAGTGTTATAAGCAGGGGCGGACTGACCATTTGGAAACTCGGGCACTGCCCGAGGGCCCGGGGTAAGTAGGGGGCCCCATGAGATGCCCCTGGTACCTTTTTTCATAGGCTTTTTTGAGTTTGGGCAAGGACACAGGGGCCCCATGATCCCCTATTGCCCTGGGGCCCCACCAGTTGTCAGTCCACCTCTGGTTATAAGGAGTACATAATTCAAGGTGGGAAGCGCAGTGTATAAAAAACTATATGCAACACTTTTGGGTGCAGCAATGTGTGTATTCAGGTCCATGGGAAAAGCTGTAAAAATTTGCATTTGTAAGGTACTGCATTAAAGGTATATTTTCAAATCCTATAATTTGAATAATATATGCTGTTAAAAACAATATAGCAGTATTGTCCATAAAACAGCCACATTTCTAATACTTTTCTTACAGCTATGTGTTTCAGTACTAACCACCATCTTTCATATTTTTCAGGTTTGTGGATCAAATGGCGGTGACTGACAAACAATTCCGTTTATTTTAACACTTACCGTGAAGCATAGAGGACACCAGTAAATTAGATTTCTTTTGATATATGACTATAGTGCCATTTGCTGCAATCAGCCTTATCTTATCAGCTTTTGCCAGTAATGTTTCTCATGCAAAATTAATTCTTTGTTTGGGACATCGAGTATATTAAAGGTCTGGTGAAATTTATACACAAATTCAGTTTGTAGTGGCTCATTTAATGCCGGATATTTGCCAAATTCTCCTATATTTGTTCAGTTTAGAGATGCATACCACATACCTTATGGTTGAGATCACAAATCAGGACAGTTTAATGATCTGTGGTCATACAGGGATTAATTTATCTCTGTGGATAACCAATTAGAATTTACTCCACTGAAGTCAAACCAGTTCAAGGTGAATTCTTATTGGCCGCTATGGTTTACTGCAGTAAGAATGAACAATGTTCTCCTTGCTCTGCAGACCTTAATGTACACTGACTTTGTCGTGGTCTTGTTCACATACAACTGCTTGAACCCTTGAATTACTGAACATAGTATAACTGAATTGTTTAATAAACATTTAACAAAAAATTGTATAATTTTACATTTTTTTTCTACTCTTCTGGAGATACTGTGTGAGCCAATGTATACGGGGGTTCACATCGCACACAGAGTTAGTGTGCAGAATTAAATTGTACTGCCTTGGATGCTGTCTGCCTGCACATAAGATTTGCCTTTGTCCTCATGCTGTGACTAGGTCTGTTACTAAATAGAAATAAAGATTCTCCATACTCTTCACTCTCTTGATTCTAAACTATCTAGAAGACAAAATAGCAGCCCCAGCAGTTGGCAGAAGTTTAAGGCATATTTGACTGCATTAGAACAAATGCACAGTATTACAGGAAGCATTCATTGTGTACCAGAATCGCATGTACTTTTATGAAATATACATTTTTGGTACCTTTTCTTTGAGTGTTATGTGGTGGGCCTTCCCTATGCTTTCTCTTGCGTACAGCAAAGAGCATGTCAGTTTATTAAGGGGACAGCATTTATGATATCACACACAACAGGAAGACAATTTCCCATATGAATGCACTGCATTTCATAAGGGTGGTGCAGAACGAAATCTGTGATTGGAGGGGGGGGGGGAGCTGATTTGACCAGGGGAGATACAGGCAAACTGCATGTCAACACAGCATCCTGCTTCTCAATAGAGGAAGCACCAAGATGCAAACTGACCACCGCAGCATGGATTTGTTTCCATGCTTAGCCTGGTCTGAAAAAAAATTAAAGAAATGGAACTGGGACAGCACATTGGCATGGAGTTTGCATGTTCTCCCTGTCTTTCTGTCTTTGCGTGGGTTTCCTTCCACTTTCCAAAGACAAACTAGTAGGTTAAATGGCTTCTTTCTAAATTGGCCCTGGTGTGTGCATGTATGCATGTGAGGTAGGGACCTTAGGTTGTAAGCTTCTGGAGAGCAAGGACTGAGCTTAATATACAGTACGTAAAGTGCTATGTAAATTGTTGGGGCTATATAAATACCTGTTATAAATAAACTGGTAGGATGATGGGTATTTCTGAGAACAGGCTAGATTTCCATTAAAATATTGTTACACATACAGTATATGAGAACATTTTTGGGGATAACATACACTTTAATAAAGAGTTCCAAGTTTCTTAGCACTTAAAATAATTTGTTTGGACCAGCTTTGATCAAACAAATTATTTGCATCCCAGAATGGGCCGGATGCTGCTTAGGCTGCAGTATACTGTAGCAGCTTGTGCTGCGTACAGTCAGAGGTACTGCATCTCTGCCATTTGGGAGAAGCCTTGTATTTTTACAATTAATACAAGGCCTCCCCTGCTTGGCTGAGGTCAAGGTTGTGATTTCAACCTCTTGCCTCTCCTAAATGTTAGAACCCAGCATTACTTACTGTATGTACCACAAGCTGCTACAATATACTACAGCCTAAGCAGCAGCCAGTCTGTTCTGGCATGCAGAAAATTAATTTGGTCCAAGCTGGCCAAAACAAATTATTAAAAGTGCCAAGAAGTCTTGATATCTCTTTTAGTCTGTCATAATGCAATTCCCTGTGTAAAATCATGCTTGCAGATAGTAGCAAGTATCATTGAGTAAATGCACTCTTAGGAAACCCTAATCATCTCTAAGGCCGTTTTCACTCCGGTGTGCTGCAGTTTGGGCACAGCGTGATTGTATGTGCATTTTTTTTTCCCGGTGAAATCGGAAAGTTACATAGTTACATAGTTAGTCTGGCTGAAAAAATACAAAAGTCCATCCAGTTCAACCATAGAAAAAAAAAAAGTTCTAATCCTATACCCACAGTTGATCCAGAGGAAGGCAAAAAAAACCCCCCAGCAAAGCACGATCCAATTTGCTCCTGCTGGGAATAAAAATTCCTTCCTGATCCCCCGAGAGGCAATCGGATATTCTCTGGATCAACTTTACCTATAAATGTTAGTATCCAGTTATATTCTGTATATCTAAGAAACAATCCAGGCCTTTTTTGAATCAATCCACTGAGCTGGCCAGAACCAACTCTATTTCACATTTTCACAGCTCTCGCTGTGAAGAAACCTTTCCATGTTTGGAGATTAAATTTCTTTTTTCCCAGACGTAAAGAGTGCCCCCTTGTCCTCTGTGATGACCTCAGGGTGAATAACTCTACATCGAGTTGCCCTTCTCTGTACTTTCTTCAGTTCCCCAATGTTCTTTTTGTGAATTGGTGCCCAAAACTGAACTGCATATTCCAGATGAGGTCTTACTAATGATTTGACAAAATACTTGTCGCTTCCAGCTTCTTATACCATAGAGAGCCTTGGAGGGGGGGGGGGAATCACCTTCTGCTGCCTGTAAAAGTGATTTGGTGACTAATTAGCTGCTTGGACTAGTTTTACATTCTTCAGGATCGCTGCCTGAAAGAAAATATACTAGGGTTATGCCTGTAGCTGCAGGCCTCATCCTGGTATAACCACTTAAACCTGGAGATGTACAGGTATGTCACAGAAGCTGAAGTGGTTAGTGTTTACCATGAATAACTCTGTCTGCACTGTGCTGAAAGATATTATGATCAACTGAAAACTAGATATAGTTACATAGTTAGTCTGGCTGAAAAAAGACAAAAGTCCATCCAGTTCAACCATAGAAAAAAAAGTTCTAATCTTATACCCACAGTTGATCCAGAGGAAAGCAAAAAAAACCCCAGAAAAGCATGATACAATTTACTCCTGCGGGGAAAACAAATTCCTTCCTGACCACCCAAAAGGCAATGGGATATTCCCTTGATCAACTTTACATATAAATGTTAGTATCCAGCTATATTCTGTGTATCTAAGAAACAGTCCAGGCCTTTTTTGAAGCAATCCACTGAGCTGGCCAGATCCAACTCTTGAGGGAGTCTATTCCACATTTTCACAGCTCTTACTGCGAAGAAACCTTTCCGTGTTTGGAGATTACATTTCTTTTCCTCCAGACGTAAAGAGCGCCCCCTTGTCCTCTGTGATGACCTCAGGGGGAATAGCTCTACACCGAGTTCACTATATGAACCACTGATGTATTTATACATGTTGATCATATCCCTCCTTAATCTCCTCTTCTCAAGAGAATAAATTCAGTTCCTCTAATCTTTCCTCATAGCTGATCTCCTCCATGCCTTGTATCAGTGTAGTT
Organism: Staurois parvus; assembly: GCF_062004578.1. Taxonomy (NCBI): domain Eukaryota; kingdom Metazoa; phylum Chordata; class Amphibia; order Anura; family Ranidae; genus Staurois; species Staurois parvus. Next base: position 7,003,008 of record NW_028317813.1, read on the forward strand.
GTCCTTCTCTGTACTTTCTCCAGTTCCCCAATGTTCTTTTTGTGAATTGGTGCCCAAAACTGAACTGCATATTGATATGAGGTGTTACTAATGATTTGTACCGGGGTAATATGGTATCTCTCTCTCTGGAGTCTATACCTCTTTTAATACAAGAGAGGATTTTGCTCGCTTTAGAAACTGCAGCTTGGAATTGCATTCCATTATTAAGCTTGTGATCTACCAGAACTCCCAGATCCTTCACCATTGATTCCCCCAGTTGTACCCCCCCTAGTATGTATGATTCATGCATATTCTTAGCCCCCAAGTGCATAACCTTACATTTATCAACATTAAACCTCATTTGCCACATAGTTGCCCAATTACACAGTGCATTGAGGTCGGCTTGTAAATTGGAGACATCCTGTAAGGACGTTATTCCACTGCACAGCTTGGTGTCATCTGCAAGGACTGAAATGGGATTTTTAATCCCAGACCCTATATCCTTTATAAATATATTACAAAGTAAGGGTCTCAACACTGAACCTTGGGGTACACCACTGACAACCCTAGACCATTCAGAGTATGAATCATTAACCACTACTCTCTGAATACGATCTTTTAGCCAGTTTTCTATCCATTTACATACAGATTTTTCCAAGCCTGTAGACTTTCCCTTACACATTAGCCATGTGTGGGGAACTGTGTCAAATGCTTTTGCAAAATCCAAGTATACCACGTCCACCACCACCCCTCTGTCCAAGGTTTTGCTCAACTCCTCATAAAAAAGAAACCAGATTTGTTTAACAATTTCTGTCTTTCATAAATCCATGCTGTCTGTTGCTTAAAATATTTTTTTCTAGCAAGAACTCATCTATGTGGTCTTTTATTAAACTCTCCAGTATCTTCCCAACTATAGAAGTTAAACTAACAGGTCTATAATTACTTGGTAAAGATATTGACCCGTTTTTAAATATTGGCACCACATTGGCCTTACACCAGTCCAGTGGTACTATGCCAGTCATTAATGAGTTCCTAAAAATTAGAAACAATGGCTTTGAAATGACAGAGCTCAATTCTTTAAGGACCCGTGGGTGTGTGCTATCTGGTCCAGGTGCTTTATTCACCATTATACTGTCTAAATATTTTGACATATAATAATATATGAACACTGTCAGTCCTAACAAAAGGTGAAGATCTACAAGTATATTAATGAAGGGAAACTCAGGGTGTTCTCAGTCTTTGTCTGGGGACAGACACACTTTGAAATTGTTTAGAGTAGCTTTCAGGCTTCCCAAAGATCTGCTTCACAGAAACATCTAAAAAGTTCAGACATTTTTTAAAAATACTTTAGGGATTCTATGTTAATAGGAACATTTATAAAACATATAGTGGGGTTTTCTTAAAAAAATATGTAAACCCAACATTTGATATCCCTGATATGTGCCTGCTGTACTATGTACTTGTATGAAAAAGTATCCTGTTCTCTTTGTATTGCTTTCTTTGTGTGAAATCCCTGGTGTTCCTGCCAGTCCCTCTGCTTTCTTATTAAAACCTGACCACACTAGGTATGAGAGCATAGCATGGTCAATTTTACCAGCTGTGCTTGGAACTCGCTCTGCTCTCCTCCAATGATCAGACTTGTCCTGATGTCCCCCCCCCCCCAAAGCCTTTCACTGGGAAGTTAAATGTACTGCTGTTTCTCTTCCCCCAGCTCTCTGTTCTTAGCTGCATAAGGAGCTTAGAGGGTATATGAGCACTTCGGAGAAAAAAAGTTACTTATACTGTTTTTATATCTATACACAAATGTTTTGCCTTTCATTTCTATTTTAAACTGAATGTGTTATTTTACAAGGTGAGGGGTTACATACACTTTAAATTTGACTGCTAAAAAAGGATGTGTTCCCCAAAGGCCAATAAACATCAGAGTACAGCAGACCTGTAGCCAGGGGCGGACTGACAACTCATGGGGCCCCCGGGCAATAAGGGATCATTGCCCAAACTCAAAAAAGCCTATGAAAAAGGTACCAGGGGCATCTCATGGGGCCCTCTACTGACCCCGGGCCCTCGGGCAGTGCCCAAGTTTCCAAATGGTCAGTCTGTCCCTGCCTGTGGCATATCCTGTCCTTCACCTCCCCAACTTGCTGGCAATTCCCAGCTCTGATAAAAATGAAAGGCTGGAGTTGCTGTATCAATACAGCAGGTTTAGCAGCCTGACACAGAGTTCAGATGGGAAATAGAGAGATACAAAGTAACACTGTTAAGTTTGTATCTACTCTGTTTCAATAATCTACAAATCCAGGGGTTGAGCTTTGATTTGCAGATGATGTCAGTTAAAGCAACATAACAAGTACTTTTTTTTAAATGTGTCTCTATTTAATCCCTTATTAACACTTAACCCTAATCAGCCCTAATAAACTCATTCTTCCCTTTCTCCAATAAACTATTATTTCATTGCAGTTTTTCTTTGTTGTTTATTTCTGTTTTATTAACCATTAATTAATATTCAAAGTTTTAAATTTTTTTTGTTTTGTTCATTACCTTATTTAATTGAAATTTGTTGCATCAAAACTGAAAAAGAAAACAAAAAACTTTATTTAATTTGTAAATAACTTTGCAATGCTTTGCACCAGAAAGGGCATTTTAAACAGGACAAATAATAAAATAAATTAAAAAAAATGTACAGTAAATATTTTTAAAAACTAATATTGGTCATATAAAACAAAAAAAAGTTTTAGTTTTGTTACCTTTTTGTCTAAGGATTGCATTAGTAAATAGGAAAGTATATCATATTTACTTGGTTTTGTTTTTTTATATATATCTCTTAATTACTTCTTGGTTTTCATGCCTAGGCAAATAATGTCACACATCTCAGGAGTCTTCAGGAGGGGATGTATGACATTATTTTCCTAGGCATGAAAACCAGGAAGTATCTAAGAGATATGTAAAAAGGGGAGGAATAAAATAAAGCATGGATACATGGATGGATGGGGGAGTTTGCTTTGAATATTAAAAATTAATCAAACAGCATTTTTTGTTTATGGTGCTCAAATGCAGTGAAGTTCTGCTTTAAGTAATGATAAGTCATCACCAAATAAACAGAACCATAACATACATTTCAATATTGCTCTGGTCCATAGGAGGTGTACAAATGTAAAAGCTAAAGTAGCTAAATGGAATGGGGTTCATTGAACATTCTCTAAGTGAAGCTGCCAATGTGTCTGCTTGAAATTATCTGGAAAATTCCTTAGTATTTGTGCTGTCTACATGGGTGCTGTCTGCTTAGGAAAATTGTGTAAAAAAAAAATCTTATTAATCTTGTGGCATCCCGTTCTTCTAGAAGTACTAACACTGCCAGTGCCAGTCTTCCCTCTTGATAGCCATTTTCTGTGTCTCAGCCAGCTATCAATGTCCTATATATGTTTTCCAATGGAAAGGCCTGATCTTCTTCCTCTGACCCCTAATTTTATGCGTGGTATGGTCTGGTGATCATGAAGCGATGATGTTCCAATCTAAAATGATTCAGCTAAAGAAGAACTCCAGGATAGGAAAAAAAATCACCCATTAGTAGTACACCCCGCTACACAAAACACTAAACAGTTAATGAAATTCTGAAAATCCTTACCATTTAGGAGGAAAGGTGAATTTTCATTACTTCATCTCTGTAATTCAAAAGACAACATCTGCTCTGCTCTGCCAAGGAGGAGATGTAACAGCAGAGATTACATCATATCCTCTCCTCTCTCTCCCCAGTAAAAGGAAACTACAGTTCCCATCAATCACAGGGAATTGTAGTGAATGTGGGCGGGTACACAAGGCCTGTACATGTTGAATGTGTCTAAGAGTCTCGGTCAGCCCACCACTGCAAGTAGGGCTGAATTTCTTCCCTGCTTCTTGGAGAAAGAACTACAGAAGGGATGTGCCAAGACCAGTGGCTGGGGGAAATGGAGGCATAGCAGCCACTGGTCTTAAAAACAGGAAACCAAAGAGAATTATTGGTTTGATTTGAAAATGAATAGGTTATTTCAGATCAACTACTGAGTGAACCAGAAGATGGCTGACATATTCAGTGAAGGTAGGAAATCAGCAACAAGGACATGTAAAGAAGTTTTTGCCCAGAATTCTAGTTTAAACTTGTGTGGGGGCTAAGAGTTGGTACTAAAACAAAAATAAAGGGCTAGTGCAGTATGTTTGAACACCACTGTAATAAAAAGGTAAAATACACATGCAGGTTGTGGTACTCTAGAATGTTGGTTCTGCGTGTAGAATTTTTTTTTTCAGTTTTCTCCAGGATTGGTAACTCTTGGCTTGGGTTCTGGAGTCCAGAGGCTTTGAAGAGTCCTGGGAGGGGTGAAGCCTCTAACCCTATGTCTATGTCTTGCAGGAGACCAGCAGGCTGCAGGTATGCACAGTCTTTATAGTCAAGGGGTTGTGTGATGCCTGTCACCGAGATTGGGTGATTCCGTCAGAGAACCTAGCCAAGCATTGCACCCAAGATGCCAAAACTGGAACTTTTTATTGAACAGAAAACACAGGTTTCTATACAATTCAGAAATAGGGAAGTGCCCCCACATGAACAATAAAACAAATATTGCATATCGAGATAAGCATCCCACACTGATTAGGTAAGAGCTTGATCACAACAGTACAGCTAACAGTGATCTAATTAACAGTAAGCTAATTACCAGCCAGAAACACAGACAATGCTTTGATTAATCAGGGAGCCCACCACAGACAGCCCGGCAACAAACCCACCCCTGAAAACACAAAGTCCATTACACATGAGGTCTTTCAGGTGTTTGCTTTCACTTGTATAATCTGTCCATCATCAGACAAAACTCATACAATATTCCAACAGTCTGAAAAGTGGAATTAGTTAATATTAATAGATTTCTTGAGGGAGATTGTTGATAAATATTTCTGTCCCAAATAGAGGAGCTTCTCCAACCCAGTCCTCAAGAGGGCCACTATATTTCCTCTGACCATTAACCTGTACAAGATTATTATAACATCTTTCCATCCCTTCAAGAAGGGAAGCTTTATTGTCTTTATGCAGACAATTAATCCAAGCTTCGCTCTCAGCATTCATCAAGTTGTTGTCCATCATTAAAGAATGATCTGCTCTCTCCATGGGCCATAATCAGTGGGCAGAAGGATAGCCCCTAGTCCCCTCAAAAAGTTCCTGTCCCTGTTGGGTCTGTCATAGGCTGTCTGTAGTTCAGGGCTCCAACTGAGAGACAGGAAGATTCCCTGCTCAGAGGTCAGGGTGTGGACCAGTGCAGCAGGGAGCTGCAACACAGTTGAGAGAAAGAGAGAGATGCATAGTCTGAACTTGCTGAGACAGTCTGAAGGACCAGACGGGTTAAAATGTGAGACCAGAGCAGCAGCGCTGAAGGAGTAAGCCGGGAGGATGAATGACACATCTGTGAATGTACAATATATTTGTAAATTGATGGCGCTATATAAGTATCTGTAATAAATAAATCAATAAATCTGTGTTACTGAGTAGCAGAAGAGGACAGCTGAGCACCTTTGCAAGGGTAACCTTTCATTTCTGTAGGAATTTTAACTTTTACTTTATTCTTAAAGTGTTTCTAAACCCACACCAGTAAAATCAGTCTGTGTAAGCAGTAAAGTATGCTTGTTATGCTCACTGTGGAATCTAAGGGGTGCATTTTGTAAAAAGGATGTTTGATCCTGTCTTCTCTGTTCCTTCCATTCTTCCACAGTCCCCAATCCATCTGCTGATAGAACAGAGCCTTGGGGGCAAGCTGCAAATGCTTAGTTTGGTATGTATTGCTAGAGAGTTGTTTTTCTTTGGAGGGTGCCTGTGATCAGCACGGGGCCAATCAGCAGTGTCCAGACAGAGGGTCAGGAGTAATGCAACCTCATAGGACAGTTGGGAGAATGAAACCTCCTCCTACAAGCTTTAACCATTGCTCTGCTGGACACTGATAGAAGTCACAAGACAGCTATAACTGCTGATGAGAAAAGGTATTTAGCAACTTATATTTACTAAAATAATTGCATTTCCATGTTCTGTGTACTGCGGGAGACCAGATATAGTGAATGCAGGGTCCTGGGTTTAGTAACACTTAAAATAAAAGTAGGCCAACAAGCCCTAAAAAGGTATTTCCTGGCTGGATTGTACTTGATGGAAAAGCACTACCACTGAGTGAAACCCCCAATACCAAAATACTGTATATATACAATATATAGCTACAGATATATAATATACTGTATATGCTCTAAACATTAGTGATACCATCTTAAAACGATATTATTTACACTACAAAAATGTATCGGTATTTCAGGAAAAATACTGCATTGTGACCACAAGATGGAACTACAGATCATAGGAAATCAGTGTAATAAGCAAAATACGGCCAGAATTCATTAAGAATGGGTGAATACTTGCCACATTTGCCCAACACATTTTTTAGAAATAGACCCCTATTTTTTGATTTCTGGTGAGGAATTTGCAAAAAACGCTCCCCCCCTCTCGGGGCCCATTTGGAACAGTGAACTTGGCAGGAAGCATGGCTTGTGGTGTGTGATTCAGAGTCAATGCGCTGATCCCAGCGCAATGCAGTTTCCTTATTTTCAGAAGCATTGAATTGTGACATTGCAATACAGTTCTATTCAGTGCAGTGGTGTTGTGATGCGGTGGTTCAAATCACAACCGACTGCACTGAAAAGAAGTAGAGCATGCAATGCATTTCCACACCACCACAAATGCACACCACCACAAATATTGTAGCTGCTTTTAATATTAGGGCACTTACCTGTCCACCTCACCCCGAACCGATTCTTCAATCGGCTGTCGGGTACTGGCGCCACCATCTTGACTAAGGGAAAACGGTAGTGAAGCCTTGTAGCTTCACAGCTGGTTTCCTACTGCGCATGCACAAAATGCTCTGTGCTTTGTGAATGAGCCAGTCCTCTCTGACCTGTGAAGTGCCCCAGAGGACTGCAGGGGGGCCGAACTTCTTGCTCAGTTTTCCCCTGACAAACTGAGCTGGAAGTTGAAGCAGGTATCTTTCAAAACCGGGTACCCGCTCCCCCTCCCAAAAGGTGCCAAATGTGGCAGGGGCGGAGGAGGCAGATAAGCGGAGCTTCCTATTTTGAGTGGAATTCCACTTTAAGTTATTCAAACAGGTGGGATACAGTGAGGGTTTTTTTAGGTATGGACGTGACAAGTTCATGCTTGAGCAGGGAGGGAGAGATGACAGAGGAGAGGGAAAGGTTACAGAGGGTTAGAGAGTTTAGGATGAAGCAGGAAGGTGGTCACAGTAATTGTGAGGGGACAGGGTCCAGGGTACATATGGTGAGGTGGGCAGCGGAATGGAGTCTGGCAACGTCTTCAGTGGTAACAGGGTTGAAGGAGAAAAGTGTTTAGAGTGGTGGGGGACTTGGTGTGTTGGTTGGGGCAGAAAGCTGGATGCTGGATATCTCATCATGAATTGTGTTGTTTTTGTTTTTTAAACAATTGGCAATCTCCTGTGAAGTATGTACCTATTTGCTTCAGTGAAATTTCACAGAGAAATAATAAAACACAAGGAAAAAAAACCAAACAGATATAGGTAGAAGTGATTACAACCAACCTGTCTCATTTGTACGACCTCAGCTGTACCGCTCTGCCAGTATATTGGGCGGCGAAGCCATGAGGTACCTCCTCAAGGCGACTGGCCAGCAAAATATGCCCATTTAGTCTCATTAAAGTGTTACTAAACCCAGGACCCTGCATTCACTATATCTGGTCTTCCACAGTACACAGAACATGGAAATGCAATTATTTTAGTAAATATAAACTGCTAAATACCTTTTCTCATCAACAGTATATAGTAGTCTGGTGACTTTTATCAGTGTCCAGCAGAGCACTTGTTAAAGCTTGTAGGAGGAGTTTTCATTCTCCTTTCATTGCCCTATGAGATTGCATAACCCCTGACTCTGATTGGCACAGTGCTGTTCACATGCACCCTCCAAAGAAAAAGAAAAAAATCTCTAGCAGTACACACCAAACTGAGCATGTGAGTGTCCCCGAGGCTGTGATCTATCAGGAGATGAAATGGGGAACGTGGAAGAAGGGGAGGATCAAAGAAGACAGGATCAAACATCTTTTTTTACACAATGTAGAGGATTAACCCCTTAAGTTCCACAGTGATTATAACAAGCATGCTTTACTGCAGGGGTAGGCAACCTTTCGGAGGCTGAGATCCACCTGTACAACATGGAGTAAAGCAAAGATCCCTGGGGTGGGGGAGGGAGGCTTACTAGGCAATGTCTTTAAAAAAGAAAAATCACTCCCCCCTCACAGTAGTGTCCTCTGCCTCCCTTTACATCACCCCCAACTGCAGTGTCCCATACTCCCAATGCAGTGTCCTCTGCCCCCTTTACATCACGCCTAGGGGTGGACAAACAACTCATGGGGCCCCCCGGGCAATAGGGGATCATGGGGCCCCTGTGTCCTTGCCCAAACTCAAAAAAGCCTATGAAAAAGGTACCAGGGGCATCTCATGGGGCCCCCTACTGACCCCGGGCCCCATGAGCCCTACTGTAATGTCCTCCCACCTCGCCCTACATCCAGCACTATGCTGCCTCTTGATTTCGCTGCAGGTAACATGAGAGCAGTCGAGGCTAGAGGGAGGCAGAGACATGGTCATGGTCGACCAGTCGATTGCGATCGATGGCATGCTGAACCCCGCTTTACCACATATACAGACTGATTGTACTTTTGTGAGTTTAGTAACACTTTAAGGAGACAGCTATAGGGTCAGCTAAACTAAAGTGTACCCGTATTAGGATGGTAACAAAACTGAACTTCACCTAATCTCCCACCACGGCCAAACACAATAAGCTGGAAACAAAAGAAAAATTACGTTTGTGGGTTTGCTTGGACAAGTTGCTGGAAGGAAGGGTCAGCTAAAACTAGTAAGGTGATGTCAAGGCTAGATGGGGTCATTCCCGTCCCAGTAGTATACCACTGCCAGGGCGCCCAGATGGAATCAAAGCAGCCCTTTGTAACCCTGCATGTAGCTATCCACTCCTCAGCCTCCATGATCTCAGTTACCTTCTTGATCAGTCCCCACAACTCTTCCAGTGCTCTTCCAATGAATCAGAATCAGATGCTTGGCTGCATTAAGCAAATGAGGAAGAGCACTACATTTATAATGACTCGTGGAATAGTGGGGACATTGAGCAAGAAGTGAGGTGAGAGGGGAAGGTCTACCTCCCAAATCTCAACTAGGCGGTCCTGTATCTCTTTCCAGAAGGGCCTGATCTTGGGACATTCCCACAACATATGGAGAAACATACCCCTCTGACCACAGCCTCTCCAGCAGATCAGAGAAAGAGGGATAAATCTGGGCAAGAGGCACAGGCACTCGGTACTACCTGGTTAACAGTTTATAGTTATTCTCTTGTGTTTTTGCACCTACAGAGCTGGAGTGAGTCAAGTGGAATAAATTATGTAGTTGCTCTTCCGATAAGTCACACTGTAGGTCTTGTTCCCATACCCTAATACAACTCGGTTTAGATTGAGAGGCAGTAGAGAGTAGTAATTTATATAAAACCAATATCAAGTGTGGGGTAGGATCAGGAGTGGCCTACAAGCATTAAAGTGGACCTAGTCTGGGAGAGGAGCCCCTGGGTGTAGAAAAAATGACGACGTTAGTGGTATCGCCCCAACATCCTTTTTGCATGTTTGCTTGGAGCACTGTGGTAGTTCATTGAGTCTTCCTGTCAGTGTTAAACTGCCTACTCACAAGAGCTATGGGCACAAAGATTTGAGAATCAACAGGAGACACAGGTCACAGGAATTGCTGGTGCAATGCTTTCAAATAAATAAATGCACATATTTTATCTGCAAAAAAATATGTATTTATAATTTTTTTTCTTTTAAACGTGAACTTATCCTTTAATACAGGGGAAAAAAAGGCTATATTCAAAAAATACAACAAACAATCATTAAATTCTCTTTTTTCTATTGAATCATTTTATTGGATAAAACCACTATCAGGCAGGGTTAGGCATCCATCAACTCATCAGCTGCTAAAAAAAACAAAGGTTTCAACATATTATGCTTTAGATTTTCCTAGTAACTAATGGGCCACAGGCTATCCATGCCAAATACAAAAAAATTAACTTCAGTTTGGCCTTCACTAGTAGGTAAAAGCTCTATAGGACAGTAAATGGTACATTAAAGCCTGGTACACGCTACTAGTTTATTTTTTCATTCAACCCAGCAGGCTGAACAAAAAAAACCCTGACAGCTCAGGAGGAGCCGCTGTACTAACTATACAATGTTAGTACAACAATCTCCCATATTGTGCTATTGTGTTCTGACAGGCGGGACGGACCCCCTGCCAGAACACTCCGGTCACCGCTCTCAAGCTTTGGCTGAAAACGCTGATTGGGAGCTGATCGGTAGACCTTTTTTGGTCATGTCGAATGTCGGGGGGTTTCTTTTTAACTGGCCGATGTTGTCCGACATCCAGCTTAACACATCCCCGACCGCCCTATAGCAGAAGTACTGCTACAGGGCAGCAATGATGTGCAAAATCACATATATATCCGCGCACTCCCTACCCATGCTGCTACTGGCTCCTTGGCATGTCAATCGCCGATTCTTGGCTGGGACTCGGTGATCGTCTGTGGAGCTGACAGGGAAAAGGTTTGCTGTCAGCACAAACAGCAGAACAATACAAAGCAGCGTGTCTACACAGTAAAACACACACAGCACATGTAAAACTATGTAAAACATAACACAGCACAGTGTTAACCCTTTGATCTCCCCAGATGTTAATTATTAGTACAGTGTCAATGCTTTTTATTAGCACTGATCACTGTATTAGTGTCACTGGGGATGTCAGTGGCAGTTGGTCAGTTCCCCCCAGTATCAGAATGCCCACTGCAGTCCTGCTATAAGTCTTTGATTGCTGCCATTATTAGTAAAAAAATAAATAAAAATTCCAGTATGTATACCGCCATTTGTAGATGCTATAACTCTCATGTAAACCAATTAATTTACACGTATTGGGATTTATTTTTAATAAAGACATGTAGCAGAATACATTTTGTGAAGAAATGTTATTTTTCAAAATTGTTGGTCTTTTTTTCTTTATAGCGCAAAAAATAAAAATGCACAGGCGATCAAATACCCCTGAAAGAAAGCTCTATTTGTGGGTAAAAAGGGCATGAATTTAATTTATGTACAACCTTGCATGACCGCACAATTGTCAAAGTAACGCATTCCCATACCACAAGAAATGGCCTGGTCAGGAAGGGGGCTAAATCCTCTGGAGGGCAAGTGGTTAAAATGCAACTTTCATAACAATGTCTCTGGTGTTGCGTAGAATGAAGTTGAGTAATTTAATCAACAAGCTGTTGTTCGAGTGTAATATGATCATAGGGTGTAAATAAAAGATTCCAGTGCACTGTTTGTCAGGGAAGAAACAAAGATTTTGTCTCGAGTGTATTTTATTTACGTTTTACTTAGCTTTACATATATATAGTCATGTGGAAACACCCCATGGAAATTGGTGACATTTTCAACACAAATGAACAGGAAAACAGTAGATATTCAATCAAATAGTGCCTATGGTTACAGAGGAAATATTTGAACAAATAACACATAACATTGCTATTAATTTTTATTATTTATTCTTTTTCCATTTATTGTGATGCTTATGTTAAAATTTAATGCATGTTTTACTGTTTATTGTTTGCATAATTTATGTTTTTGTGAGTTGCATAATTTATGTTTTTTATGAGTTTATGTTTTTAGTATTACTTGAATGGAGTGATGTATACAATCACTCTACCAACTCTGACCCATAGGGGGCGTTTCAATTACAGTTCCCATTGTATTCCATATCATGAATTATAAATTGAATTCCTGATTATGACCACCGAGGCACCCAGCTTCTCTACTCAGTCCTAAGTTGCAATGGGTACTTTCAATTCACACTCTTAGGGCCTTTTTATCTACATTTTTAAAGTCACTTTATTCCTGTAAGCAGGGCATATTCCCCAGCACTTCACATCGCCTTTGCCTACAACAATATGGCCGTCGCTGGCGCTTACTGCGCATGCGCGGCTATAGATTGGGCTCTATTGCCTAGATTGTAAGCTCGAAAGAGCATGGCCCTCAAACCCCTCGTGTATTGCATTGTTACTGTCTTGTCTCATGTTCTGTCCACCTTGCTATTGTACAGCGCTGAGCAAACCCTTTGGCACTATATAAATACTGTATAATAATAATAATATTACCCACAGCTGGCAAAATGGCCACCGCCGCTTGCGCGTTATGAGCATGAGCGAAAAGTCCGCGATGATGCGGCAAGGCGCAACGGCGCACACGTGCCGCACAGTATATAAGGACTCAATGTATACTGGGCTCGCTCCCTTTGATAAAGTGTTATGATGCAAAACGCGTTAGTGGGTTGCCCCCAATCACTATGCACCCACCGCACGGCCCTATTCTTGTATAGGCAGCCATATTGGATTTCTGTCATGTAAGTGTTTCTCTGCTTTTTGTATTTATTCTTTGATATTACCTTATTTTGATCATTAAAATACTACACTATTGGAGTTTTCTCTCTTCTGGGCTAATTTTTTGGCATCTCTGAGCCCCCTTCCCCTAAGGTGCTTTTTTACATTGGATCCGTGCTTCAATGTGGGATCCCCCTGGTGGCCAAGACCGATACTGCTGGATACGGCTAACCTGGTCTGCTTGATGTGGTGATATTGGAGAGTGGTAACCTGTCTTGGATGGATGACACCTGGTTGCTAATCCCTGCCTGACGACTTCATCCCTATGCAGAGTTCCCAAATCCTAAGCACCGTGGAGTAGGTCTTATATACTCCAACGCACAATTATTTGTGCTATCTGGTTAATGCATTATACATTTATCCTCCACAAGCCATGATAACCATGGAAGTCACTATCTTCATATTGAATATATCACCATTGTCACGTTGCACCATATGGGATATATGTAGGACTTAATTTTTGATGCTACACCTTAACAATAATTTATTTAATACCTCTCAGCGCTGCATCGTATGTTTGTATACAACTGATCACATGACAGAGCCGACGTCATCGGCTCTTTCCTCTGATCAGTGTCCCAGGGACACAGTGCACCATCGATCGGTGCATGCCCTCGGGGGCGTGCATGCGCAGTTTGAGTGGGTGGATGTCACGTGACGTCCTCCCAGAACGAGAGAACCGCCGCCCATCCGTCATTTGCTTATATGGCAGGCGGGAGGTGGTTAAAATTCAAAAAAGTATCTTTTCCCAAAAAATGGAGTTTAAAAAAACCACTGTGCAAATACTGTGTGACATAAAAAAATTGCAAAACCCACTAATTTATTATCTAGGGCCTCTGCTTTAAAAATATATAATGTTTGAGGGGCGGTCTAAATAATTTTCTAGCAAAAAATACTGATTGTTACATGTAAACAAAAAGTGCCAGAAAAAGCCTCGTCTGGTTCACACAGATGTCTATCAAGTTGCACCTGAAGTCACACTGCCATCTGACTTTGAAATCGTGCGCCTTCAAGTGAAGTCGCATTATTTCAAAGTCAGATCCAGTGTGAACTGGGGCTTAAAGTGGATATTTACATTTATTGATAGTATAACTGAATAAACAATAGGAAAGACACGTTTTATAGTGTTTTATTCAAGTATATCATTTTTATCTGTAGGCACTGTTTTAATAAAGATCTATTGTTTGTCTGTTAAAAAAGTCAACGTTTTGATGGCTCATACGTCTGTAGGGATCTGCTGCCCTCTAGCTGCTAATATCACAGTGTTATGAATAATAATGTATTAGCACTGCCTCTCTCTGATAGGCTGGCTTTTAAAACCCGAGAGCAGCCATTCTCAACCAGGGTTCCTGGAACCCTAGGTTTCCTCCAGAGGTTGCTGGAGATTTCTTGATCTCTCATTTGATGGTTCCTGCATAGTTCCAGGACCAAGGCCACTTGGCAGAGCCAGAAGCATGACACCAACAATCTTTTTAGATGTCTGTATGAGAGGATTCTGACCACCACTGTAAAGTTGGTGGTGGGGGGCATTTGTCCCACTGACCCCCAATAAATTGGTGTATTAGCAGTGGTTCCCTGACATCTGAAAACTATTCAGGGGTTCCTCTAAAGAAAAAAGGTTGAGAAAGGCTACCCCAGAGGAACGAAGCAGATTAAGAGGTTTTTGGAGACTGCATGTCTACACACACAGGAGCTGCACATATTTCACTTAGACTAGAAGCAGACACTATTAGGCAAGTATTTTCTATGTTCTAATAGTTTACCTGCAGCTGCCCATAGCTTCCTAAGTATCTAAAGAAATCCTTGTGACAGGTGTATCTCTATCCTATTGTTATTATCTCACATGCACAGTGTGGGATAACTAGTTCTGTTCTACTGTATGTGTGTGGTGGTCAACTTCCAGTATATTAGTAGGTGAACTTGTTTATTACAATAGAGTTTCTATGCAGCTCCTATTATTTTACTTAATCCTGATCATTCTGGTATGGGATTCTATGGCTTGTTTTAGTTTAGGGCTCCTTAACCAGCATAGGCTAGAATCTGGTTAGGCCACTTCTGGTAACAAGAAATTGCGTTGCATATCAGATTAGAAACTACTTGGGACCAAAGCACAGAACAGAGAGGTTGTCTCTGAGTTCCAGTGCCACACCACAGTTTGTGTGTGAGAAGCTGTGTTCCAAGCTGCTTAAAAAATGGCTGGAGGGTTTTTCCATCACCACAGATCTGTTCTTGTAAACATGGAAGTGACGGTTATCAGCATTTCTCTCCTCACGAGCTGTCACGCTGACAGCTCGAGAGGAGAGGAGAGACAGTAATCGGCATCCCTCAGAGGGGACATGTACATTGATCATCAGGGCACTGATGATCAGTGTGCCCTGATGATCTGTGTAGCCCCAGCAGTGCCACCTGTCAGTGTCCATCAGTGCCAGCTGTCAGTGCCCATCAATGCCACCTGTCAGTGCCCATCAGTGCCACATATCAGTGCCTACCAGTGCACATCAATGCAACATATCAGTGCCCATCTGAGCTGCCTTTGAGTGTTACCTATCAGTGTCAGTCAGTGCCACTTATCAATGCCAGTCAGTGCTGCCAATCAGTGCCAGCCAGTGTCGCCTATCAGTGCCGCCTAACAGTGCCACCTATTAGTGCCAGTCAGTGCCACCTAACAGTGCCAGTCAGTGCTGCATATCAGTGCCACCTTTCAGTGCCCAACAGTGATGCCCATCAGTGCCACCTACCAGTGCCTCATCAGTGCCCATCAATGCCACCTATCAGTGTCCATCAGTTCTGCCTATCAGTGCCCATCACTGCAGCCTCATTACCGCACATCAGTGAAGGAAAAAAAATCACTTATTTACAAAATTTTATAACAAAAACTAAGAAAAAAAATTTTTTCAAAATTTTCAGTGGTTTTTGGTTTGTTTAGCAAAAAATAAAAAACCCAGAGGTGATTAAATACCATCAAAAGAAAGCTCTGTCTGTCACTCAAAGTGTGACAGCGCTGAAAGATGGAAACTGGCCTGGGCAGGAAGGGGGTATAAGTGCCCTGTAGGCTAGCGGTTAAAGGAATCATTTGCCTTTTGTTTTTCTGGAGTTTGAGTTGGAATTCAGACAGGCTGAGTGTTTTTATGTGTCAGCTATTGCAAAGGCTTTAGCAAAACTCAGTGCTATGTGTTGCTCATTTGAAGTGTTTATTTGTCATATAGTAACATTTGTATTAATAGTGGTTGTCACGTTAGTAAACGTGTATTCATTGATGTGCAGTCCAACCTCCTAAAGCTGAACTCCAGGCTCTAGCTAATTTTTAGGATTGCTGATCCCTCTTCCTAAGCTTTGTTACACGGCTTTAAAATGTATAAATGATATTGCTTTACTTTTCTTGTGATGCTAGATTTTCTGCAACAATGACATCATGGTATCCTCTGGAAAGCTGGGATGCTTTCTGGTGACGGGAGGAGGACTTTCTCACTTGCTGCAGTCACATCCGTGTAGGGCTTGCAGCCTGTAAGGGGTTAACTGTGGCGATTGGCTTCTTTGGCCTGAAACCGGCACATGCGCAGTTGATTCAAGGGATACATATCTTCACGAGTCCGGGATACCGCTACATTGTGGGAAGCGGTCACTGTTCCGGGAATCCGGGATCACCCCAATAACTGGCCAGGACCTTCACAGAGCCCAGAAGTTCTGCTGTTATCCTGCTCCTGCACCCCCTGTGATGGTGTCACCCAGTGAGGCCCACACCCCTCTAGGGACGCCACTGCTGCTTTGTATGGCTGTACTCTGCCCAGCCATCCAAAGCATTGTGTATAAGTTGACAGGGGAGAGAACTGTACTGTTTACAAACAATTTCCCCCCACCCTGTCGGAGATGGTCGGCAATCACCAAGCGCTGGCGAGCAATCACTGGCAAGGACCCGGTGATTGAAAGCCACGGCCGTGAATGGCAGCGTGGGTAGGGTGCGTGCGCACCCCCTACCCGGAAATGTGAAATCACGTATATATATATATACGTGATTTTGTGCACCCGAGCCTCCCTGTAGCAGTATTTCTGCTATAGTGCGGTCGGGAAACTGGTTAAAATGTTACTAAATCCAGGACACTGCATTCAATATATCTGGTCTCCCACAGTACACAGAACATGGAAATGCAATTATTGTATAAACTGTTAAATACCTTTTCTCATCAGAAGTTAGAGTAGTCTTGTGACTTATAGTCCAGCATAGAACTGGGACTTGTAGGAGGAGTATTCATTCTCCCTTATGAGACTGCAGGACCCCTGACCTCTGTCTGGGCAGTGCTGATTGGCCCTATGATGATCACGTGCACTCTCCCAAGAAAAAAAAAAAGCTCTCTAGCAATACACACCAAACTGAGCATGTGCAGCTTGCCCCCAATACTTCTATCAGCTGATGGATTGGGGACAGTAGAAGGGGAGGATCAGAGAAGACGGGATCATGCATCCGTTTAACACAATGCAGATGATTAACCCCTTAGGTTCCACAGTGAGTATAACAAGCATGCTTTACTGCATATATAGCCTGATGTTACTGTTGTGGGATTAGTAACACTTTAATGTAGAGGTAAGGTGTGTCACTATTCATGACAGACTTTGTGCCAGGTTCTTGGAGAGATGAATACACTTGAATTACCTGTGACTTTGTTCAATAAAAACATTTGAGTGATAAAGAGTACAAACTCTATTCTAAAGGCCTAGCCCCAGGATTGCCACTCAGATACCTGCATGCTAACGATAACTTAGCAAATACAGAAGTGAGGATGAAGGTATTTCAGTGTATTATTATTATTTCAGGTACTTATATAGCGCCATCAATTTACGCAGCACTTTACATATATTTTGTACATTCAGATCAGTCCCTAACCTTCAAGGGGTGTACAATCTAAGATCCCTAACTCACATTCATACATACACATACTAGGGCCAATTTAGACAGGATCCAATTAACCTAACAGCATGTCTTTGGAGTATGGAAGGAAACCAGAGTACCCGGAGGAAACCCACACAGGCACAGGGAGAACATGCAAACTCCAGGCAGGAGGTGCCGTGGCTGGGATTCGAACCAACAACCCTAGTACTGCCAGGCGGAAGTGATAACCATTTAGCCACTGTGCTAAATGAACACTTTGAACAATCATGATGACAGAGGTGTGTATGATTTACAATGAAATTCAGAGGGCAGCAAAGTGTCTAAATGGGTAGCATGTCCACCTGGCAGTACTAGGGTCACTGGTTCAAATCCCAACCATGGCACCACCTGCCTGGAGTTTGCATGTTCCCCCTGTGCTTGTGTGGATTTCCTCCAAATACTCCACTTTCCTCCCACATTCCATAGACATGCTGATAGCTTAATTGGATCCTGTCTAAATTGGCCCTAGTATGTGTATGTATGAATGTACAGTAAGTTAGGGACCTTAGATTGTACACCCCTTGAGGGTTAGGGACTGATGTAACTGTACAATATATACAGTGTATATATATATATGTAAAGCGCTGTGTAATTCAACAGCTCTATATAAGGACCTAAAATTAATATATGTTTCTGTAGTATCTTTCACTGCATAGCAAGGTGTATAACTGCCCTGATTTGTCTGCTGATGGTGCAAGCTTTCTGTTCTTAATGGCAACCACGGTTAACGTGATGTAAGTTGTCCTTCTAAGATCACCCTTGGCAATGCGATTTCTTACTAGAGTTTTACCAACAGACAAAAGATGGCCATAAATGGGTAGGCTTGGAGGCAGCTCTCCTCTTCCATACAAAACAAAGTGGAAGGAGGAAACCCCCAGCCAGGGCATTGTATTCTGATAGCGGGACCAGGGGCGGACTGACAACTCATGGGGCCCCCGGGCAATAGGGGATCATAAGGGCCCCTGTGTCCTTGCCCAAACACAAAAAAGACTATGAAAAGGGTACCAGGGGCATCTCATGGGGCCCCCTACTGACTCTGGGCCCTCGGGCAGTGCCCGAGTTTCCAAACGGTCAGTCCGCCCGAGTGGGACCCATCTCTCTCAGAACACACTGATTAATGGCTGCTGTCACTGACTGACAGTGTTTTTAAGCCATTGCATGGATAAGGGGTGGGCCAAGGTGGGGTCTAAACCCCCTTCCCAGATATCCATTGGCAGTGTAGGTTCTGCAGCTAAAGAAAGCCCAGTCAGCAGATCTATGAGATGAGTTGAAGAAGGCAGCCTCAGTCAAGCACCTATCAATGGTATCAAACTGGTGGCCCTTTAGCTGTTGCAAAACTACAAGTCTCATCATGCCTCTGCCTTTGGGAGCCATGCTTGTAGCTATCAATTTTGCAATGCCTCATGGGACTTGTAGTTTGGCAACAGCTGGAGGGCTGCCAGTTTGACACCTGTGGATGTTCATTGTGAATAGAACAAGTCTTAGGTACTCAGTTGGCGTAGCCTAGTTCCTCTGGCATTATGAAGGTAGCTCCATGGTCTGCAGTGTGCAATCAGAGTATGATGATGATATAGAGGGACATTGCTGCTGGACACAGTGGTGACAGTGGCCCTCTGACTGGAAGAGAAGCAATGCAGGGTGATGGAAGGATATGCTGGAGGCAGGCACATTAACCCCCTTTTTCCCCAGAAGGCTGTATAGTCTCGAGTGGATCTACAACTTTTGTTTTCTAATGGGTGCTGTGCATGTGTTCTGCTATTGAGGACATTACACCTCATAGTTGTTCAGTGGAAGAGTATTTTATATGTTATCTTATGTAGATTGATATTGCTCCCTACCTAGTGTATTATATGACTGGCAAGGTTCTGTAAGGCTAATTTAGCTGACCACTGCACTCTGTATGCTAAGCTGTATATGAGGTGTTCCTGAATCCTGACCACTGCACTCTGTATGCCAGGCTGAATATGAGGTGTTCCTGAATCCTGACCACTGCACTCTGTGTGCCAGGCTGTATATGACGTGTTCTTGAATCGTGACCACTGCACTCTGTGTGCCAGGCTGTATATGACGTGTTCTTGAATCCTGAACACTGCACTCTGTGCCAGGCTGTATATGACGTGTTCTTGAATCCTGAACACTGCACTCTGTATATGACGTATTCCTGAATCCTGACCACTGCACTCTGTGCACGAGGCTGTATATGACGCGTTCCTGAATCCTGACCACTGCACTTTGTATGCCAGGCTGTATATGATGTG
The DNA here is from genome assembly GCF_062004578.1 of Staurois parvus. Classification (NCBI taxonomy): domain Eukaryota; kingdom Metazoa; phylum Chordata; class Amphibia; order Anura; family Ranidae; genus Staurois; species Staurois parvus. The sequence goes on from NW_028317813.1 coordinate 7,022,718, forward strand.
TTCCTGAATCCTGACCACTGCACTCTGTGCGCCAGGCTGTATATGCAGTGTTCCTGAATCCTGACCACTGCATTCTTTGTGCCAGGCTGTATATGATGTGTTCCTGACTCCTGACCACTGCATTCTGTGTGCCAGGCTGTATATGATGTGTTCCTGACCACTGCATTCTGTGTGCCAGGCTGTATATGATGTGTTCCTGACTCCTGACCACTGCATTCTGTGTGCCAGGCTGTATATGATGTGTTCCTGACCACTGCATTCTGTGTGCCAGGCTGTGTATGATGTGTTCCTGACTCCTGACCACTACACTCTGTATAAAGTATTCTGGTGCAGTGCTTAAGTGGTAAAGATAAAATCCATATAATTAAAACAAGTCTTTAAGTAAAAAACAGATGCCAAAAACTACAAAAGTATTGGGATTGTGAAGTCCAGATTACTGGACAAAGGTTATAAGGAAGGAGAACTTGATGTCATTATTTCAGAAATTGCAGCACGGGAGGAATCTCATGCTACAGGAAAAACAAAACAGTGATATGGCCACAAGTGGTACTTTTAATTGTGCCTTTGTGACCTCATATTTCCAACAGCACAATGCAGTCAGAAGACGTTTTCACTTGGGGGGGTGAGGGGTCTCAAAAATTATAGTATCTTGGGTCCTCTCATCCCGGAGGCCCCGCACATGGTTTTTAGGGGTTTATTCATCCATAAAACCAACCATGTTTTTTTTTTATCTCAAGGGCTTTCCCTTGCTGCAAGTGTGCGGTTTGTCAGATTAACAAAATTAAAGATAGATGAATATGTCAGTTTTGGTCAGGGGTTACCTCTAAATCATATGAAATCAATTCTTTTGTTACATGTTCTTTCACAGATATTGTTTATTCGATTCAATGTCCATGTGGGTTGCAATATGTGGGCCATACTCAGGTCCATGCAAGTACAGCTCGAGGAACATATTGCAAATATTAAACATGGTTTCCCAGGACATACTGTTTCTAAGCACTATGCACACTTTCATGGTAAGAATCCTATGGGAACCAGCTTTTTGGCAATTGATAAACTTTCCCCTGATTGGAGAGGAAGCTATATCCGGAGGGAGATCTCACAGTTAGAGACATGATGGATATATGAGTTGAAATCCTATATTCCCAATGGTATGAATATAGAGTGGGATGTTAATAGTTTCATTCAGAATGGGTAGTTTATTTCATTATATGTATACCATTCCTATTGGGTTTAATCCCACTAGATGGTGCTCTCCAATTTAGAATATTGGGCGTATTATTGCTTAAGTTGCCATGTAATTTTTTTTTATAAGTCATCCACATACTTTTATATACTTGTTTATTGTTTATATATTGTATCATTTAATATTGAATACTGTTTATGCGATTTTAGTGGATACTGTTTCAGTGGTGAGGTATATTTATTAATTTGTGGTGAGAGGTGGTTCAGTTCTAACCTCTGTCATTTCCTCCCATTGGAACATCAGTTCGCCACACCCAATGACGTTACTTATGATGAAAATGTTGGGCAGGACCAGTGATGTATGACATCAGCACGCTGAATGCTGTGGCCATATTGAAAGGTTTGTTAACAAGCGCTTGTATATTGAATTCATGTGAGGTCATTATTTTTTAATAAATTATATGCTTTGAATGTACTTCAGTACGGTTGTCCACTCTACATTATTTGTATGAGGGGTTCTTTCCATTATTGCTTCTGGATCAACAGTATCTGGCCAAACTTCTGAGAAGATATTTTTAGTGACTGATGTGGAGCCAGGCTTTCTATGAAGAGATCGGGTCTTTATGACCACACTATAATTTGAGGACCATATCCATCTGGTAAGCTGCTTGGCTTTATCACCTATCTACATCTCCTCACAGAATTGGTGTTGGGAGCCTATCCTTTGGATGATGATTTTGGATCTGTTTTTTACTTAAAATGTTACTAAACTCAGGACCCGGCCTTCAGTATATCTGATCTCCCACAGTACACACAACATGGAAGTGCAAATAAATATAAACTACTAAACACCTTTTCTCATCAACAGTTAGAGCGGTCTTGTGACTTCAGCAGAGCACTGATTAAAGCTTGTAGGAGGAGTTTTCTTTCTGCTCTAGGAGGATGCAAAACACCTGACCCTCTGTCTGGACAGTGCTGATTAGTCCTGTGCTGATCACATGCACACTGCCAAGGAAAAAAAAAACCTCTCTAGCAATACACACTAAACTGAGCATGTGCAGAAGGGCTACGAGTTCAGTCTGTCTTATCAGCATGGACATTTGAACAAGAGGAGGGGTAGAGAAGTCAGGATCAAACAGCCATTTTACACAATGCAGAGAATTAACCCCTTAGGTTCCACAGTGAGTATAACAAGCATGCTTTACTGCATATACAGACTGATTTTACTGTTGTGGGTTTAGTAACACTTTAAAGACTTGTTTTAATGATATGGATTTTATCATTGCCATTTAAGGACTGCATCAGAATACCCATTATGTTGCATTTGGTGATCAATCAAGTTAATGCTAGCTGCTTTAGGGTGGTTTACCTAGGGTGGTTTATTACACTGAATACTTTTGTAGTTTTTATACTGCACTCTGTATGCCAGGCTATATTTTATTATTTTAATACAGGATTTATATAGCGCCAACGGTTTGCTCAGCGCTTTACATTACAGTGGGAGACAATACAGTTCAATACAAGAGGGATTTAAGGGCCCTGCTCCTTGGAGCTTACAATCTAGGAGGGAGGGGTGAATGGTACAGTAGGTAGTCACGGTGGGGGATGGAGTGGTTGAAAGAGTGGAGGATTCCAGAAATTAGCAGAGGGCGGGATAGGCTTCCATGAAGAGAAAGGTTTTCAGCGATCGCCGAAAGGCAAGTAGGTGATAGTCTGATAGATTGGGGTAGGGCGTTCCTGAGGATGGGTGACGCCCTGGAGACGGGCATGGGAGGAGGAGATAAGGGAGCTAGAGAGTAAGAGGTCTTGCAAGGAGCGGAATGTATGGTTTGGGTGATATTTAGAGATAAGATCGATTATGTAAATTGGGGCAGTGTTCTGAACGGCTTTATATGTCATTGTTAGAGTTTTGAATTTTAGCCATTGGGCAACTGAGAGCCAGTGGAGGGATTGGCAGATACAGAACGGTTAGTGAGGTGGATGAGTCTGGCAGCAGCATTCATGATAGACTGAAGGGGGGATAGCCTGCAATGAGGTAGGCCAATGGGGAGGGAGTTACAGTAGTCGAGGCGTGATATGACAAGGGAGTGAAGTTGCTTAGTGGTTTCCAGGGTTAGGAACAGTCGTATCTTGGAGATGTTACGGAGGTGAAGTCTACATGATTTTGTCAGCGATTGGATCTGGGGCTTGAAGGACAGATGGGAGTCTAGGATTACACCTAGTACCCTGGCGTGAGGGGATGGACTGAGGATGGTGTTAGCAATGTTTATGGTGAAGTCAGTGGGGGTGGCGCGGGCAGGGGGGAATACTAGGAGCTCAGTTTTGGAAAGGTTGAGTTTGAGGAAGTGGAGTGACATCCAAGCCAATATGTCGCTTAGTAGGCTAGCCATGCAGGTGGAAACTGAAGGGGTGAGGTGAGGGGTAGACATAGATTTGCGTGTCATCAGCATAGAGATGGTAATTGAAGCCGTGGGAGTTTATCAAGTGACCAAAGGAGGAGGTGTAGATGGAGAAGAGAAGGGGTCCAAGGACAGAACCTTGGGGGACCCCTACAGAGAGAGGGAGTGAGGAGGAGGTGGCAGCATTATAGGTAACACTGAAGGAGTGCTGCGATAGATAGGAGGAGAATCAAGAGAGAGCAGAGTTGCTGAGGCCAAAATAGTGTAGTTTTTTGAGAAGGAGGGGATGGTCAACAGTGTCAAAAGCCGCAGAGAGGTCGCGTAGTAGGAGTATTGAATAGTGGCCGTTGGTTTTTGCAGTTAGGTCATTAGAGAGCTGTAGTAGGGCAGTTTCGGTGGAGTGTAGGGGGCAAAAGCCAGACTCTAAGGGGCCGAGAAGGTTGTCAGTGAGGTGGAAGCTCAGACGATTGTAAAGTAAGCATTCTAGGAGTTTAGAGATAAATCGCAGCAGGGAGATGGGTCTAAGGTTGTTCAGGTTAGTGGGGTCTAGGGAGGGTTTTTTAAGTATGGGAGTGATGTGCGCGTGCTTTAGAGGGGAGGGGAAAGCACCTGTAGAGAGGGAGAGATTGAAGATGTGAGTGAGAGAGCATAGGATGGAAGAGGAGGGTGACTGAAGGAGTTGTGAGGGGACAGGGTCCAGGAGGCATGTGGTGAGGCGGGCTTCTGAGAAGACCTTAAGGACCTCTTCGGTGGTAGTGAGGTCAAAGGAGGACAGTGTTGAGGGAGGTATGGTGTGAGGAATGCTAAGTGGGAGGGTGTTTGTGTAGTGGTGATGTCCCTACAAATTGTGTCAATCTTGTTTTGGAAGTGGTGTGCAATCTCGTCGGCAGTGAGTAAGGCACTGGGTGGTGGTGGGGGTGGAGAAAGTAGAGAGTTAAGGTAGAGAGGCGCTGACAAGAACTCAAAGAGAAGGTATTGATGAGGGTGACAAAGTAAGCTTGTTTGGCAGTGTGAAGGGAGGAAGTGTATGTTAGGAAGGCAGATTTATAACGGGTGAACGCTTGGTGGGATTTGGTTTTACGTCATAATCGCTCCAGCGCGCAACTGTGTCATTTGAAATTTCAGGTGTGGTCAGTCTGCCAAGGTTGTAGAGGTCGGGGCCTGATGCTTTGTGTTGTTAGGGGAGCAAGCGAGTCTAGAGTGGATGAGAGAGAGTTGTTGTAGACAGCAGTGGCCCGGTTAGGGCAGGACAGGGGGTTAATGCTGTCATAGAGCTGGTCAGTTGCGGAGTGGAAGGGAGCCAGGTTTAGGTTTCGGAGATTTCTGCTGGTAATTGTCTGCTGTTTAGTGGGGTAGGTGTTAGAGGACTAGGAGACTGTGAAGGTGATGAGATTGTGATCAGAGACGGGAAATGGGGTGTTTGAGAGGTTATAGGGGGTACAGTGGTGAGAGAAGACAAGGTATAAGGTATTCCCATCGGAGTGAGTGGAGGACTGTTGTATACTGGCTATATGGCGTGTTCCTGACCTCTGCTTTCCAGGCTGTAGCTGACGTTCCTGACCACTGCACACTGTACACCGGAATGTATATGTGTTCCTGAATCCTGACCACTGCACTCTGTACAACAGGCTGTATATCACGTTTCTGAATCCTGACCACTGCAGTCTGTATGCCGGACTGTATATCATGTGTTTCTGAATCCTGACCATTGCACTCTGTACGCCGGGCCATGTATCATGTGTTTCTGAATCCTGACCACTGCACACTGTACACCGGAATGTATATGTGTTCCTGAATCCTGACCACTGCACTCTGTACAACAGGCTGTATATCACGTTTCTGAATCCTGACCACTGCAGTCTGTATGCCGGACTGTATATCATGTGTTTCTGAATCCTGACCATTGCACTCTGTACGCCGGGCCATGTATCATGTGTTTCTGAATCCTGACCACTGCACTCTGTACAACGGGCTGTATATGATGTGTCCCTGACCACTGCACTGTGTATGTCGGGCTGTATATGACGCGTTCCTAACAACTGAACTCTGTAAACCGGGCTGTATATGGCGTATTCCTGACCACTGCACTTTGTAAGATGGGCTGTATATGACGCATTCCTGACTACTGCACTGTGTACATTGGGCTGTATATGACGGTTTCCTGACCACTGCACTGTGTACATCAGGCTGTATATGACGCGTTCCTGACCACTGCACTCTGTAAGCCGGGCTATATATGACATGTTCCTGACCACTGCACTCTGTCAACTTTTAAGCCTCTCTCACTGTTAGCACAATTTTGCAACACCCACAACAGCAGGTTACCCTATCCACATGGTTTTAGATAATATATTCTAGCAGAATACCTGAACAGTGGCTGCATGCGATTGGATACAGCTGCTGCTCAATCAGCAATTTTCTGCCCAGCTCCATCAGTTTTACAAGTGAGGGATGGCAGGCAAGGGATGGCCAACAGGGCCATCCATGTAGCAAATTTTGGCTGTTTCCTAAGAAACCATGCACAATTGATAGTGTACCCAGCTTTACTTTTAGTTAGTTCAGTTATCAATATTTTGTAAATCACCACACGGTATTATAAGCTCATTACTTGTTGTTTGCAAATTAAATGAGCGCCAGACATTGCATGGTAAAACACTAATAAATGCTATGTCATTGTTAAGATATGTAAATGAAAGTGGTGGAACTTAACCTAAAGAGGGAAATTCTGCTTTTCCTCCTCCTCTACCACTATTAAGAGTTTTTTTTTTCTTGGAGCAAATACCTAATTCTGACAGGTACCTGCTCCACGTTCACGGATCATGGACGTTTGCCTCCCACCTGTAACTTCCTGGGACACATCACAGGTCCCAGAAAGCTGCAGGTCCATTGAAAAAGCGCAGCACAATTCACACTTGCGCAGTGGGAATCCCGCTGTAAAGCACCAGGAAGTCAAACCTGGTTTCCCATATCCAAGATGGCGGTGCTGGGGACCCAAAAACCAGTAAGGACCTGGCATTAGCTAGAAATAGAGATTTGTCCATCCATATGACTAATGCCCCTTTGGCAGAAATGTATTAACTTGTCTGCAGGACTGATGTAGCCTGATGTAAGAAATAAAATGTGTTTTGCTTGTTTCAAGACCCTTTTCTTTTACAAGTAGATAGTCTCCTAGTCATTTGTCACAGATATTTTATCTGTTTTAAACAGGGCCTAGCCAGTGTAGCATGGTCCCAGTATTTCCCAGCTATAGCGGATTGGGACTAAGGCCTGCTTTGGACCTTTTTAAAAGTTGCATGTGGATGGGGAAAGGTAAAAAATATTCTTAACAAGTAATTGATAGATCCTCCTGCGCTTAAATGAATCCCTAGCTCTAAGCTGCTCACACTTAAACTTATACCCAATAAGTGCAAATAGCCAAAATATATAAAACAGTGTAGCGCTAATAATAAAATAATTCAACACACAAATATATCAAAGTGATTAAATAAAGTGATATGATCATGCCAGGATCAAAGGTGAAATATAGTGATAAATGTGAAGAAATGAATCCTATAAATAAGTGAATGAAAACACAATCCCCCTTATCCACAACTGAGGGATCCAATACTCTCATATATTATTGTGAAAATACATAAAAAGTGAGTCCCCTATATGGGGATATGACCAATACAAACAAAGATAAGTGTCACATGCCACACTTAACCACATCCAAATATACACATATAAAATGATAAACCCACAAATTTAAATAACAAAAATTGTCCAAAGTTGTTGAAAACATAAACACATGCTCCAACTGTGAATTTGTGCAAGTGATGAGGTGTATAAGTGGTCACAGCAATAGTGTCAATCCTTAAGTGGCCAAAATGCTCCCTCACCTCCTTGCATTGACCACAAGGGCCAGCTTGCTTTTGGGATCACACCGATCCTTACAGGTACTTATTTGTCACAGGATCCCCCTCAATGGTGGCACATACTCCTCTCCTTTTAAGACCTCCTGCAGACAGATAGCAGCAATACCGCTCTCCCATAATGGATCATATCAATAAGACAAAAAGATCCTCCATAGCGTAATCTTGTTAATCAATAAAAAATAATCACAAAATAATGATAGCCCACTCACATTTGCTCCACTACATATCAGCTTTCTACCTCATGCTATGGGTGTACTGCATGGGTAGTAAAAGGTGTTCCAATATGGCGCCCACGCCGGAAATGACGTCACCTCGTACCGGAAGTTCCTCCCCTCGTACCAATGTGTTACATCACGCTAGTTACATGACTTCATCAGGGTAATATGCAAGGAGGTGAGGGAGCATTTTGGACACTTGAGGATTGACACTATTGCTGTGACCGCTTATACACCTCATCACTTGCACAAATTCGCAGTTGGAGCACGTGTTTATGTTTTCAACAACTTTGGACAATTTTTGTTATTTCAATTTGTGGGTTTATCATTTTATATGTGTATATTTGGATGTGGTTAAGTGTGGCGTGTTACACTTATCATTGTATTGGTCATATCCCCACATAGGGGACTAATTGTTATGTATTTTCACAATTATATATGAGAGTATTGGATCCCTTAATTGTGGATAAGGGGGATTGTGTTTTCATTCACTAAATTGATAGGATTCATTTCTTCACATTTATCACTATATTTCACCTTTGATCCTGGCAGGATCATATCACTTTATTTAATCACTTTGATATATTTATATTTGTGTGTTGAATTATTTTATTATTAGCGCTACATTGTTTTATATATTTTAATAAATGTTCTTGTTCTTTATTTCAAGGATCCATAAGGAGAAAAGAAAATATCAAAACCGTGCACCCTAGAGAAATAAGGGCAAGCACCATGCACCATGATATTGATGGTATAGGTGGGACACCCAGGTCTGCGTATTAGCTAGTACTACCTATGTTAAAGTCATTTTAAACTCTATCCCTGGAATTCATAAAGACTGGCGCAGACAAATTTTGCTAAAGTGTCTCACAAACCTGTACCTGTCTAGAACTTCACTTGATTTTGGTGCATGCTGCATCATGTTTAGAACACATGCAAGACACTTTTGCAAAATCTGTCTCTGTACGCCAAAAGGAAACTGGACTTAATTAGCTCCACTTCAATAAGATATGGAAATATTTAAAGTCTTTATCCAGCGCTCAAGTGTCCTCAATCAGCCGCTAGACCACACAGCAATGCCCATTGGTGAATTTCTTTTGACAAACTCATCTCGAGAAAATGTGTCAGAAAGTGACATCAGAGGCATACAGCTAAACCGGAAATGCCTAGTCCACCATCTTGGGTACTGGAAATGTCAATTTATTGATGTGAGCAATTTTAGTATAATAAATGAAATGTAAGTGTGGTTTTCTGCACTATTGGTCTGATTTTCTATTCTATGTCCTGCCTGCAATTTGCCCATGGAATTTGAAAATTTGTATGCCAGTGGGTCAAGTGGCTGTACAAGCACAACCACCCAACCCTGTGTCTTAGGGGTTGTTGGGGTTAAGGTATTTTGGTACATATGGGAAGGAGCAGTGTGGAGTGCTACACATTTGGTATATTTGTGAGCATAGTAGAATGTGAGCACAATTTAGTAGGACTTTGAATAACATTTGGCTGTGAATATATAGTATCATTAAATGTTTTCTCTTATGAGAGACACCACGAGGAAAATGATTTAAACACAAGTGTTGGTGCATTGGAGCAAGAGAAGTTCACTGGTGGTTTCATATTCATGATGTTTTGCAGGCATCTCATAAGGGTGAAAGTCTATTATAGTTTATAAGATACTGCACTAGAAGAGTTTTCTGTTTTGGGGACACACTGGAAAGGCTATGAAGAAATGTAAGGAAGACACGGAGACGTTGAGGTAGAAAAAAGCTTTATTGGACTCATTCATTGCTGTATGGGTAATTTGGTAAGAGTCTTGGAGATTAGATCCACCAGATATACTTACGCGTTGATTAATGAAAGAAATTGCTGCATTGCTGGCCTTTTTCATTCTATATTTTTAAAAGATATGAACTGTCTTTTATTTTGAATTTTGCACAGGTGTCGTGCCACAATGTTGAAGTTGAGCAAATTAGAACTATCGAGTTGCTGTTAGAAGCAAAACTGTTGCAGATGTTTTTTGAAATAGCTGCAACACATGAACAATGGCAGTTAATGTCAGAACTGTGTTGCAGGTGCAGGAGGAGCCGCACTGAATTCATATATACACTTTATTGCCAAAAGTAATGGAACCCCCCCCCCCCAAAATCATTGGATTCAGGTGTTTCAATCACCTCCATGGCCACAGGTGTATAAAATCAAGCACCTAGGCATGGAGACTGCTTCTACAGACATTTGTGAAAGAATGGGTCGCTCTCAGGAGCTCATTGGATTCAAGTGTGGTACCGGGATAGGTTGCCACCTGTGCAATAAGTCGATGAAGTTTCCTTACTACTAAATATTCCATGGTCAACTGTTAGTGGTATTATAACAAAGTGGAAGAAACTGGGAACAACAGTAACTCAGCCACGAAGTTATAGGCCACGTAAAATGACAGAGTGGGGTCAGCGCATGAACCCCAACTGTCTGCCGAGTCAATTGCTAAAGACCTCCAAACTTCCTGTGGCCTTCACATTAGCATAACAATAGTGTATAGAGAGCTTCATGGAATGGGTTTCCATGGCCGAGCAGCTGCATCCAAGCCTTACATCACCAAGTGCAATGCAAACTGTCAGGGCGCAGTGGTGTAAAGCACACAGCTCTATTCTTCGCGTCTAACAGATTCTTCCTGCACATGCAATTTACAGTATACATAGAAAAAAACTGCTAAGGGAAAGAGAAAGGATTTTTTTTTTTTTACATATCTCTTCTGTCACAAAACTCTAACTCTTAGCCTTTAGCAGTTTAGTTGCCTAAATAGGCCCCTGACTACCAATCATTGCTGAAATTAGTCTACTGTTTCTAATCACTACATAAAAGGATAAAAAAGTTGTCCATATATACATGTAAAATTACTTATACTACAAAGAGACTGTTTCTTCTTTTGATTTATCTTTCTTTGTTTTTTGTTAACACATTGATACAATTTTTAATATTTAATTGGTCTCCTCCACGTGCAATTAAAAAAAATATACAAAGACCATACTTCTTTAAAGAAGATGTAACTGACAGAAATAAGTCATATAATATATAGTTACTGATTGCTATTATGGATTACTATCAAAACTATAAAGTGTTATCCTGTTATCTATGGGTATAATAGTTCTATTATTGTACTTTTTATGGTCATTGAATAAAATATAAAAAAATAAATATTCTATTAATACACAAGTATGTAGCTTTCCTGGAGATGAACACAAATTATGCTATAGTACAGTGGCACATTTTGTTCCAGATTTCTTTATCCACCACACAGAGCACCTGATACAATTGTGTATACATGAGGCTTTCTTTTGCTGTGTATAGTTCAGTCACTAGGGGGCAGTGTAAGTTAACTCTACCCAGCATGGTGAGTGATAAGGGTAATGCTTAGCACTGTTAAAACAGGGTGGGTAGGGGTAGGCAGAGTCAGATAGGTTTGTTTGTTTTTTTTTTTATTACTGGAAGTCATAATGTGCTCAGGGCTCAGAGACTGTGTATTTTACTGGGGTCCATTTAAATGAAGCTCATATTTGCCACAGTAGCAAGCAAAGCTTGTCACACAGAAAAACATTTTGTTTTGTTTTTTTTACACTGTATTTTGATAGAGAAGTTGCGTAAAGAAAAAAAAAAGACATGTTGGTTGCATAGGTATTCACCCTCTTTATCTCAAATTACAGCTGTAGGTTTAATGGAAGTTTCTACCAGCTTTGTACTTCTTGAAACTGCAATTTTCCTCCTGGTAAAATTTCTCTGCCATGCTGGATGGGGACCATGTTTGAACAGAACTGTTTAAGTCATGCCACAGAGCTTCATTTGACTTGAGGTTTGGGCTTATACTGGGCCATCCTAATGGCCTTATGCTCAATAAAAAAAATTGTATGAAATTTGCATACGAGGAACAGTCAATTATCTATTCGTTAGTATAGTGCAACATCCAATTTTCACCTTACACTTCCTCTTCTACTACACTAGTACGTAGCTATAGTTGCCTACATTTTCCTTTGTTGGCTGAGAATTTTCGTACAAGTTAATACCATTCTCGACTACATCAGAATATGCACTTCCATGGAAAATCTGAGGGTTGTTTGTCCGATTTTTTCACAGTGTGTATTAGGCTTAAGACATTAAGGCTTTTGGTTTTAAAAAGTGTGTTTAATAATGTTGCCATGATGAGAGTCTTGGATCTCTTTCCAACTCAAACAGGTTTTCTTTTAGAATTAAACTTTTCCTTTATAAAAAATATATGGTACACCCATTTTCTAAGGCAGGTGCCTACTATATATAAAGTAACTGTAAATAGTGAAGCGCTTTAAATCTTATCTATTAAATACAGATAAATATTATATATTACTAGCCGTGCACACACAATAGTGCTCAGTGACAAATAATTGCAAACAAATAAATATCTCTTTCCACAAGTATAAGTGAAACATGACCTTGAATATGTGACAAACTACAGATAATTGTGAAGTGATTCGTTAAGAAGAAAAAATTCCTGTGCTATTTATCAATATCTCTAAAAACACACTGTGTATATACAAATGTCAAACCAATCAAATTATATATGTGTTAACTGAGAACATAAAGTCCATGCAAGTGAATCTGTGCTGATGTGATCTTCACTCCAATGAAAAATGAACAGAAATCCTCAAATGGCAGCAATGCCTGCTCACCTCCACACATCGACCCGCACAGGGCCACAGGGCTATAATAAACAGTAACAGATCCTCTCCACTCCATTCCTCATCACAGGGACCATGGGATAGGAAAAAGACCTCTGCTCAGCACACCTTATTCACTCCTCCTCCACTCAAGGTAACATATATGGGATATAAAGCAAGAAACCTTCCATGGTGCAGTATCTTTTTATTTAAATTGCAGATAAAAGTTGGTAAAGCACTCACATGTATCCCCAGTAACAATCGCTTTTGACCACATGCTATGGGTGTACTGCATGGTATATACACAGTGTGTTTTTAGAGATATTGATAAATAGCACTGGAATTTTTTCTTCTTAAAGAATCACTTCACAATTATCTGTAGTTTGTCACATATTCAAGGTCATGTTTCACTTATACTTGTGGAAAGAGATATTTATTTGTTTGTAATTATTTGCCACTGAGCACTATTGTGTGTGCACGGCTAGTAATATATAATATTTATCTGTATTTAATAGATAGGATTTATAGCGCTTCACTATTTACAGTTACTTTGTATCATCACTTATTGGTTTTAAGTTAAGTGGCAGCAGCTATAGTTAGGTTTGCGACTTCCGCATTAAGCGCAGGAGGATACTTACTGTTATGCCTACTATACTTAAACTACAGTAGAAAGACAGTGGCACCGGCCATTAAACTATACATACATATTGTAAAGCATGCTTTCCTTGGTTTTCTCATAGACTGTTCTATCATCCCAGCTGTGGATTTCTGCAGCTTCTTTCCCAGCTTATTGGAGTTGATTTACTGGAGAAAAAGGCTGTTCATTTTACAATGGATTTTCACTTTACAAAGGACTTTTAGCTTAGTTTAGTGAATACGGTAAAAATTAACTTTGAAACTAATACCCAATCACGTGCAAGGAAAATGTGAAAAAAAAAACCCAAAAGGTATTTTGCTGCATCTACTCAATAACTCAAAAGAGTGCAAATAAGGGCATAACATTACATATACTGTATCAACTGCATAAAGTTAGTGCTGAAGTTACTAGATCAACTAGACAACTAGCATTTTCAAGAGGCCAGCAACGGTAACTTCAGCATTTTCTCTCTCTCGCCAGATTTCCTTTATGCCATGCGGAACTCATGAAAAACAAGTATTCACCAGTGCAGCTTACCCACCTGCCACAGTCTATACCCCCTAAGTTCACTAGTGAAAATGAGACATTCCATACACTATAGTGGCAGACCTATGCACACAAAGGAGCATAGACTGGCAGACTGGCATTATAGTCTATGAACGTTTCTGCCTTCATCGCTACTTATCCATGAACCTGCAAGTTAGGATTTGTAACCAAAAGAGAACATGGATAGCTGTGGCTATAAGGGGGTATAAGCAGATGACACTCATATTTAATGAGCAAACCGAGCTATTCCCACAAATATATAGTTACAGATGAAAAAATATGTTTCATACAGGGTTTTTTTTTAACAGCTAACAGTTTTTAATAACTTATTTTTCACTTATTGAAAAAAGAAAAAAAACATATAGTTTCCCTTTGAAGGGAACCATCAGACAAAGTGTACTTGTCCATTCTGTTTACATCCTGTGCCCTTACAGTCTTGTTGAGCCTGCATAGAGGGTCCTTTCATTTCAGCAGATGGCGTCATAGGTCTTGAGGACCAGCTTGGCAGCCATGGCCAGCGGCATAGAAGAGCCCAGGATGTAGGCAGGAGGGTGATTAGTTTAGATCAGGTGGCATAGGGAAAGGGGGTAACTTTGCAAGAATGCTCATTTGTTAAACAGTTTACAACAGTGTCAAGACAAGATATTCAATGGATGTGCATTTCCACAAATAGGTCATGGGATTTTGTAAATAAAGATGTTAAATTGTATGCACAACAAAAAAGAGTTGATCCAAAGGAAGGCCATCGATGGATAGAAATTAAAAAAAGTTAAACTATTTTTCAACTGAAATAAATAACAAAAAAATTTCAGGGACTAATGTTAGAAAATTAGTCTTTGAACAAATTTCTAATTGTGAATATGATAAATGACAAAAGCGGTTACACTGTAGAGTCTATTAGGCCCCAAACACACTTCTAAATGTTAGCGATCACATGCCACAGACCCAGCAGGGGATTTCCTAGTGATTAGCTGCTAGAGGAGGTCTTATGGAAAGTAATGGGAGGTTGACAGTTTCTGCAGCTAATCACGGTTGCTCACAGGTAATCGCACATGGATGAAGTACGTGAATGGGGTCTAAGACAGCTGTCAGTAGGATAAGTTTTCCTCTTGGAGGATTTCACCACACCTCTAGTTCCTGTGATATGTTTAGGATATTGGACTTCCCATCTCATTCAGTACAAGAGACAATAGTCCACAGGAGTTTTCAGCGTCATCATACTGTAAATGACAATTATTCAGTCATGTAACGCTGTACCCAAATTAATTTTATATAATTTTTGAGACAGAGCTTTCCTTTTGTGGTATTTAATCATCACTGGGTATTTTTTTGCTTTATAAAAAGGAGAAAATATCAAAAATCTTGAAAAAAAACCTTAGTTTGCTATAAAACTTTTATAAAATATGTCTTAATATATTTAGGCCAAAATTAATTATGCTACATTTCAACCACTGTATAGTAATTGTTAATCAGTTTTAGCTGCTTTGGTGTTAATGAAATTAACAACAGGTGCACTATATGGGCAACAATGAGACGACCCCCAAAAGAGAAATGGTTTTACAGGTGGAGGCCACTGGCATTTTTTTCCCTACAATTTTTTCTGACTTTTTCACTAGTTTTGCATTTGGGTAAGGTCTGTGTCACTACTGGTAGCATGAGGTGATATCTGGACCCTACAGAGGTTGCACAGGCAGTCCAGGATGGCACATCAATATGTGCCATTGCCAGAAGGTTTGCTGTGTCTCCCAGCACAGTCTCAAGAACATGGAGGAGATTCCAAGAGACAGGCAGTTACTCTAGGAGAGCTGGACAGGGCTGTAGAAAGTTCTTAACCCATCTGCAAGACAGGTATCTGCTCCTTTGTGCAAAGAGGAACAGGATGAGCACTGCCGGAGCCCTTCAAAATGACCTCCACCAGGCCCACTAGTGTCAATGTCTCAGACCAAACAATCAGAAACTGACTTCATGAGGATGGCCTGAGGGCCCGATGTCCTCTAGTAGGCCCTGTGCTCACTACCTGGTACCATAGAGCTCGATTGGCATTTGCCATTGAACACTGACCATTTTGGTGGTGGGTCAGTGATGGTCTGGGGAGGCATATCCATGGAGGGATGCACAGACCTCTATAGGCTAGACAATGGCACTCTAACTGCCATTAGGTATCGGGATGAAATCCTTGGACCCATTGTCAGACCCTATGCTGGTGCAGTGGGTCTTGGGTTTCTCCTGTGCATGACAATGTCTGGCCTCCTGTTGCGAGAGTATGCAGGCAGTTCCTGGAGGATGAAGAAATTGATACCATTGAATGGCCCCCACACTCGCCTAACCTAAATCCAATAGAACACCTCTGGGATATCATGTTTCGGTCTATCTGACACCAGGTTGCACCTGAGACTGTCCAGGAGCTTAGTAATGCCCTGGTCCAGATGTTGGAGGAAATACCCCAGGACACCATCCGTCGTCTCATTAGGAGCATACCCCAACATTGTCAGGCATGCATAGAAGCACGCGTGGGGGCCATACAAACTACTGAGTACTATTCTGAGTTGCTGCAATGAAATTTCAGCAAAATGGACTAACCTGCTGCATCATTTTTTCACTTTGATTTTCGGAGTGTATTTGAATTCAGTCCTCTGTAGGTTGATAATTTTCATTTCCATCAAACTATGTGGCATCCTTAAGTTCCTAACACATTACCCAGTCCATATCAGTATACATATCCAGCATGATATATTTCCCCATTAAAATCTGATGTGTTTTCAAAGTTTTCCTTTAATTTTTTTGAGCAGTGTATTTAGAATGACACCCCAAAATAAATTCTGCTTCCCCTCCTAACCATCACATGTTTGGAGGCTCTAGAACACCAGGACAGTGGAAACGCCCACAAAATGACATTTTGGAAAACAAACACCCCAAGGTATTTTCTAAGAGGCATAATAAGTCTTTTGAAAATGTCATTTTTTTTTTTACAAGTTTCTGGAAGATGAAAATGTATTTGTCAAGTTGTCAATTAATAAGACATTAATAAGTTATTTCTAACATACAGCATAGGCATACTTAGAATTACACCCCAAAACACACCCCCTACTCCTAAGTATGGGGATACCACATGTGAGACTTTAGCACTGCCTAACCACGAAGAGAAGCCCTAAATCCAATGATCACCTTCATGCTGGCAAGAGGCGTAAATTAGGCATCTAATTTTCTGACTATCAAATTTTTGGAGGCCCTGGAGCACCAAGGCAGTAGAAATACCCCAAAAATTACCATATTTTGGCGAGTAAACACCCCAAGGCATTTTTATTTTAGGAGGGATGGTGAGTCTTTTGAAGAATATTCTTTGCAACAAGTTTTGGAAAATGTGGTAAAAAAATTTTTTTTTTTTACACAGAGTTGTCAATTTAAAGAATTCCAGCACCCCCCCCCCCAAAAAAAAATTCAAAGTTAGTATCTACAAATACTGTAACTACTGACTTTTAATATTAGGGAACCTACCTGTCCAGGCATCCAGAGGTGTCCTCACTTGAGCCAATTCTTCAATTCATAGTCGGTTTCCTACTGCTAATGCGCAAAGCGCACTGCGCTTTGTGATTGGGCTGCAGTCTTCTGGGATCTGTGCAGTGAAAAGCTGGGGGGGGGGGAAGAAGGGGGGCCCCGGTGAACTGAGCTGGAATTGGGAACCTGTCAAACCAGGTACCTGCTCCCCCCTCCCCCTGAAAAGCTGCCAAATGTGACAGTGGAGGGGGGGGGGGGGCAGACAAGCATAGCTCTCCCTTTTGGGTGGAGCACCACTTTAAGAAGATATTTTTCCTACACACAAAATAAGCATACCTAGAATTACACTCCAAAACATCATGCATCCTTTGTTTAGAAATGTGATTGCCGTGATTGGTACATCCTCCTGAATCCAGGAAGCCACTGTCTGGCCATGTATATGCAAAGGTGGTGGTGAATTCAAAGGATAGAATATTTATACACACACACTATATAATATTCAATATTGAGTTGGCCCACCCTTTGCAGCTATAACAGCTTCAACTCTTGAAGACTGTCCACAAGGTTTAGGAGTGTGTCTATGGGAATGTTTGACCATTCTTCCAGAAGCACATTTGTGAGATCAGGCACTGATGTAGGACAAGAAGGCCTGGCTCACAGTCTCCGCTCTAATTAAAGGTGTTCTGTTGGGTTGAGGGCAGGACTCTGTGCAGGCCAGTCAAGTTCCTTCACCCCAAACTCGCTCATTCATATCTTTATGGACCTTGCTTTGTGCACTTGTGCGCAGTCATGTTGGAACAGGAAGGGGCCATCCCCAAACTGTTCCCACAAAGTTGGGAGCATGAAATTGTCCAAAATATCTTAGTGTGCTGACACCTTAAGAGTTCCCATCACTGGAACGAGGGGGACAAGTCTAACCCCTGAGAAACAATCCCACAACATAATCTCCCCTCTATCATACTCTACACTTGGAAAAATGCAGTCACGCAAGTACCGTTCTCCTGGCAACCGCCAAACCCAGACACGTCCATCAGATTGCCAGACAGAGAAGCGTGATTCTTCATTCCAGAGAACGCATCTCCACCACTCTAGTGTTCAGTGGCGGCATGCTTTACACCACTGCATCCAACATTTTGCAATGCCCTTGGTGATGTAAGGCTTGGATGCAGCTGCTCAACCATGGAAACCAATTTTATGACGCTCTCTACACACTGTTGTGCTAATCTGAAGGCCACACGAAGGAGGTCTTTAGCTATTGACTGTGCAGACAGTTGGTGACTTCTGCGCACTGTGCACTTCAGCATGCGCTGACCCCACTCTGTCATTTTACTTGGCCTACCACTTGGTGGCTGAGTTGCTGTTGTTCCCAGTTGCTTCCACTTTGTTATAATACCACTAACAGTTGACCGTGGAATATTTAGTAGCAAGGAAATTTCACGGATGGACTTATTGCACAGGTGGCAACCTATCACGGTACCACGCTAGAATTCACGGAGCTCCTCAGAGAAACCCATTCTTTCAAAAATGTTTGTAGAAGCAGTGTGAATGCCTGGGTGCTTGATTGTATACACATGTGTCCATGGAAGTGATTGAAACACCTGAATCCAATAATTTGGAGGGATGTTCCAATACTTTTGGCAATATAGTGTGTGTGTGTGTGTGTGTGTGTGTGTGTGTGTGTGTGTGTGTGTGTGTGTGTGTATGTATACACACACACACACACATAGTCATGGCCACAAATATTGGCACCCCCACATTTCAATCAGATAATGCACCATTTTGCCAATGTTTAGACATTCTCATGTTTATTTCTTTTCTTTGTATGCCTCAAAAAAAGTGGAGAATCAAAAAGCCAAATCTGACAACTGGAATTTTGTACCACTCTTCCTTGCCAACTGCTCCAGATCTCAGATTAAAAGGGTTCCTTTTCCCAACTGATGTTTTGAGATCTATCCACAGGTGCTCTATGGGATTGAGATCTGGATCCATTGCTCGCCAGTTCATTACTCTCCAGCACTTTGTCTTAAACCATTTCTGGGAGCTTTTTGACGTGTGCCTTGGGTCATTTTCCTGCTGTAAGACCCAAATTTCTGACACTGGGCCCTATATTGCACCTCTGAATTCTTTGGTAGTCTTCAGATTTCAAGCCATGCACACGATCAAGGCATCCAGTGCCTAAAGTATCAAAGCAACCCCAAAACATCAGTGAACTTCCACCATGCTTCACTGTAGGGACTGTCTTCTTTTCTTTAAAGGCTTTTTCTGAAAACAGTAGAATGATGGGCTTTACCAAAAAGCTGTTTTTTTCATCTGTCCACAGCACCTTCTCCCAAAAAGATTTTGGCCTCCTCAAGTAAGTTTTAGCAAACTCCAGTCTTTTTATGTTTCTGTGTCAGCAGTGGGATCCTCATAGGTCTCCTACCATAGCATCCCTTTTCATTCAGATTGTGATGTATAGTGCAAGCTGACACAGTTGCACCCTGTGCCTGATGTCAGCTTAAATTTATGTGGAAGTTGATCGAGGTTTTTTTATCCACCATTCGTACAATCCTTCATTGCAATCTTTGTTTAAGTTTTCTCTTTCATCCACGCCAAGGAGATTAGCTACATTGCCATAGACTGTAAACCTCTTGATAATGTTGCGCACATTCGACACAGAAACAGTAAGATCTGTTCATTGATACAGGTGAGTTTAATTACAAATTACAGAAGCATTATCAATTTTGAATGCAATTGTTTCTTACAATTTTGAGAAGTTGCCAATAAATTTGTCCAGTCCATTTTTGGGGTTTTGCATGGAATGTGTTAAAAGAAATAAACATGAGAACACCTAAATATTTGTAATTTCAACAATTTTCTGGGCAAAATCGTGCATTATCTGACAGAAATGCAGGGGTGCCAATATGTTTGGCCATGACTGTATATATAAAAATAATATTTTTTTGTAGTTATAAATATAGATCTTCTCATGTTTGGGTATCATTTATCCCCAGATAAATTATTTAAACTCCTTTCCGTTCTCAATTCATTATATTAGGTTTAAATAAAGCTTTTTTTTTTTTTTTAAATAAAGCATGAGCTATCATTGTTACAAATATTTAAACTTTTATTCATATTTAAATATATTAAATATTTCAAGGAAATACATGGTGATTTTTTTTGGTTTTAGTGGTTATATTACAAAAATGTTCAGATTTCATAGAAAGCTTTTTGTAAATCGAAAAAAACACACAAGAGCAGATAATTATATAGATATATTTGTTTTTCTTTGAACTGCATTTGGTTGACAACTAAAACTGAACAGAGTGAGGCCAGAACCTTCTGAGAAGACGGAAAGCCATACCCAGAATTAATACTTGTACTCTTGTGAAATCAAACAGAACACAGAGGGCTGGTGTTAACAACACACGCTGACATCACAGGCGCACAGTGAATCAATTGTGTTTTTTTTTTTTTTTTTTAGTTTTTTTTGCAGATTGTCCCTTACCAAGAGTCCACATACAAATATACATGTTTGTCTTTAGCATGTGTTACAGAGGAGATAAAAAGAGGAGATTCATCACTTCCACAGAAAAATCTCCACATCAACATCCTGAGCCAACAAGATATTTTCTTCAAATTTTGCCATAGTCCATTTTGAATATTTTTCATTAAGTGTTCTTCAGAATATAAGAATGCTTCTGAACTACTACGTATGAACTCATTTTAAAGCACGAATATATAAAGATGAGGCATCCTTCACTATTGTAGTAAAACTATATAGCAGATAAACATTGGTCTATATACTGAACAGGACTAGTCACAGATTGATAAGTACAAAGATCCAAAGCTGTGCTCATACAACAGGCCCTACCTTCATAGATCTTTTCAGTGGTTCAGTGAATAGGTACATTTAGTAAAGAAGAATGTTGACATACCATCTGTGTATTTACCCAGCCTTTCACCAAACTCAACCATCACTAATCATGAAACAGAAAGATCGGGCCTTACTGTCCTGAGCTCTATTATATCACCAACAGTGCCCTATAAAATGCCCTGGACCAAGCACTTACTTGACTTCATTATATTTACTCCTTCTTAGAGCATAGTGCATCAACCAGGACTACTGCTCACAAGAAATACATAATGTTGTGAAAATAAAGGTTAGTAAAAATACAGTTCTAAAGTAAGGGTTTATTTGTGTAAACCCTCTGGCGTCACATAGTGAAGAAGCAAGGTTGACAACCTACATCTCTTTTTTTACAAATCGTTTAGGTTCAAGTATGCAATAAAAATTGTACAATCTGGATAACCCTCTCCATCATATTACAGCCTTTCCTATTGGTTTTTCAGCTGGAAAACCTGTGTTCAGATGGGTTTCACATGTTCTCACTGACTAGAGATTTATAGACAAAGCAGACATGCACATACACACACTGGCAAATATGTATAAATGAAGGAAAAAAAGACTTCACCCGGATGGTCAGTCCATAACAGCAAGATGTCCGCTTTAAACTTCTAACGTATTAGGAAAATGGCAGTCAGGATCTAAGAAACAAATCCACTTTACCTGCCTTCAGGCTTTATATACCACAGTGAGCTTACTAATAGAACATTTTGCAGCCTGGACAAACAAGCTGTTTCTGAATCTAGAAACCCAAATTCGCTCAACACTTACAGCTGAACTGGAGGATAAGAAAATATTGTCTTAATACAAGTGTTGTGTGTATTCTTACTTGAATCTGTGTATTTCTCTCAAATTTGTACAGCAAACCAGTGTGAAACCTTCACTCTGTACCTAGTCTCCAATAAAAAAAAGTCACTACTGCGGTCTCTCCTTGTGCACTTATCAGCTCCCTTATCTAGCTTTCAACAAGCAGCCTATAGCTGGTGAGTCTACTGGGTCCTTCCCACAGCTCTGCTCAGACTGTGTGCACAGTGATGATCTCTCCACTACTTTTACAAGCTGGCTATTAAGGAATATATTACAATAAAAGTTCTTGCACCAAGAATTTAGTTGCATATACTGCCCTACTGTTGGAGAAGGCACTTACAATATATGTACTGTATATGAGTACCTACCAGTAAGCCATAATAATGAATAGCTGGGGTAAGCAGCAGCTCCAGCAGTCTTTGCATTAGTAATGATGACTATGTGCATAGAAGGCAGTAGCTGGTAGATGGTTATCTAATGAACAGGTTAAGCATAAGTGTTTTGTTTGAATATGTATTTAAATGTGCTACTGGCAATTCCCTGGCCTACACAATGACAGATTCCAATGGGAACAAATGCTTCTGGAAGCTCCAGCTTTCCTGAAACACGTGTTCACAGTCACAACCTGCTGGGAATGGCAAATTCTGCAAAGAGCAGTGGAATGTAGTTGCTACACTTTAAATAATAAATACACCACAACCCCTCTTTCTTGAAGGAAACTGCCTGTGGGAGAAACCATTTCAATCCTTCTACTGCCAGATTCAGTTTCACTGTGTCAAAGCCAGTTTGGGTTATAGAGTTGTGTGCCTGCCATAGGAGGGCCAAAGCAGCTTCTTTTCCACTGCAACACAGATACTTTAAAGTGGTATTTAACTCAATTAAAAAACATTTCTGACAGGTAGTTTTTACAACAGAATAGACCCTATCAGTCTCTTCTGTCATAAATGCTTGTAGGATGTCATGTACACTGAGTAGCACATGTGCAGTTCAGCATACATTTATGGCACCCACTTTGTGCCATGATGATACAACTCCTTTGTGACGTCATCGCAGCCTGGCATTTCAAGTGGCCGAGCACATGGAACCTGGAAGGAAGACCGGGTGAAGATGGAAGCTACTGTGACCAGCAGGAGCAGAGACAGCTCAGCAATGTTTGGCTTCATTTGACAGGCAAGTCTGTCATAATGTGCTAATATGCAGTGTATACTAGCACACTGTAGCCTAAACCATCTAGGGGCCCACTTATATTGAAAAAAAACAAAAACAGGAGGTTAATACAGTTTTAAAGAGGCATCATCGCATAAGGGTTTTGGTCCCCAAAAAACGACTTTTTTTAATAATATTAAGCAAAACCATGTTACCAGAACCAGGTGGACCCTCTCCTGGCAATATTTGAATTAGGCCCAGGCAACATTTGAATTTTTCTTTTTGCAATATTCTTCTTTCAAACAAGCATAACGGTATTATGTAACAACTGTTGTAACAGCATGTTTCATTCTTACATAGTTGAGCTTTAAAAATAAATGAAAGTACCTGACTGGTTTGTGTAGGCAAACAGAAAAGTTACCTTTAGCTTTTTTTTCATACATAAGGGCTATGGTTGATTATTATAACAGCAGTAACTATTTTAACAAAAAATATGTAGTCTGTGAATAATAGCAGCATATGCCAACATTGTTGTGTGCAAAAAAAGAATAAGACCATTCAAAAATATTTCCTACTAGTTCTGATAGATAACATTTTGAGTGAGGCCACTCAAACCACCGTATTTTTAATAACCAAATTACAGAAATGGAAAAAACTCTGATAAGTTGCTATAGACAGTATTATGTTTCTACATTATTTCCTATAAATGAGAAAGATGTTTATTCTAATTAATTTTGTAATTTGGCGTAACAGAGTTTGATTTCAAGAATGCATTAAAACACAACTACTGATGTAGGAACTGTTCTTTGTATTTTGCTAAGCAGCACAAAAAGCCATAACAGGGCATAAATGACATTAACATAAATATTTTTGATCATTCTATAATTAGGACGTTAATTCTATATCCCAGGCAACAGAGGTAATGGGACTAATGAAAGGAATAGCATTTAAACCCAGTACACTGGATCCTAGAAATGTTACTTCCCACACATTTGATTTCCAGAGAAGTTACATCTAACAGTGCTGTGTTCCTCACAGCATGCTCTGTGAATTCACAAAATTTAACTGCTAATTGTTACATTCCCTTAGTATATGGGCAAACCACTTCCTTTACCTTCCCTGACTGTGACAAATCCTCCTTCATTTTTATCTCCTATGCTCCCCCTCCCAGACACTGCAGCTCACAGTGAGAGGGTTTGTTAATGGAGGCAGTGCCTTCAAATTAGAAAGCAGTGGGCAGGACTAGGTGTAATCAGGAACTGACTGTCAAGCTACAGGCTTGTAGATCAACAGTGACATTGCTGATCGACATGCTCCCGGAACATTTTTCCATCCCACTGTAGTGCAAGTAGGCACACAGGGGTAACTCCGCTCTAAAATTAGGAGCAGTGCATCACTGTTGGCACCCCATCTCAGAAAGCTGCATTAAAGTGGACTTCACTCGCAGATCAACAGGCATTTGTGAGATATTGTAGGGAAGCTGTACAGATAACGAAGTGTAAATGCACTTACGTTTAATTACTGAAGAATATTTTCTTTTTTATTGGAGACCATAGTTCTGCTTTGTGATAACTGGACAGGTGGCTACTAGGTGCAAGCAGTTGCCCTTGGAATGAGGCTAATCAAGAAGTATAGCATGCGCTACAGACTATGGGGGCTCAGCTCTGCTCCCTCCTCAATGGATTTGACTGACAGCAACAGGAGCCAATGGCTCCCACTATCCAAAAAGTGATAGAAGACTGCAGCTGGGCACAACGCTGGATCAATCCAAAAGTTTGGAAAGTGTTTAGAGCGGGGGGGGAGGGGGGGTTTAGGGGAGGTATACAGCAAGTCCTAAAACTTTTTTTACCTTAATGCAGAAAATTCATTAGGTAAAAAAAGGTTTTAGCTTTAAAACCCACTTAAAAAAAAGATGACACTTTAGAATTTTGATTTATATTTGTTACACTGTTTTAGTTTTGTCAACTTCGCTAGCAGTCTAATAGATCTGTCAATGTGCTGCACTGTGGGTGTGTGTATATATATATGCATATATACACACACACTGTATATACACACAGCATGTATGTGTGTGAGCGCGCATATGTGTGTGTGTGTATATATATATATATATATATATATATATGTATATATATATATATATATATATATATATATGCGCGCGTGGAGCGGGATTTTTGATAAATGTATCTGGATATTTTTGTTAATTTACTGTCTGCTCTGCCATGACCATTGTTTTGCCCGATAAAAACACATTAGTTGTTTTCTAATGCAATTTTGAAATAGCATTCTCCCCGTTAAAGCGGTAGTAGAGTCTGCTTTGCAACTTCTACCTACAGGTAAGCTTATAGTAAGACCTACCTGTGGATAAAATGAATATCTCCTGCACTGTTTAAGAGAGATTCCAGTGAGCAGCAGCTGGTGACGTCACCAGCGCATGAGCTCTGAAGGAATGGCATACTCATGCCGTCCCTTCAGCCCTTCAGAGCTCTGTGTCACAGCCGTGACTCCAAAGCAACATAATCGTAGCCTGGTCACTCAAATGGAAAGAAGACCAAGTGAAGATGGAATCCGTGTCAACGGTGGCAGCATGCCGCTGGAGGGATCTGTGTTATAGGTAAGTCTGACATAATGTGCTAGAATGTGGTGCATACTACCATATTATGGCGTAAACCTGCAGGCCCCCCACTTTTTTTATTATTTTTAAGTTTACTACCACATTAGTGTGCACTGTTTGGCACTACACTTTCCTGCATTGAGATGCACTGAACTGCCTAATACAGTGCACCTCAAAGTACGAAATACATGTGTTGAAATGTAGTGCAGTAATGTGTGAACAGGTCGTCATGAAAAGCTTCCATATAGCTAGATTTCCTTTGCTTAGATAACACATTCATTTGATATTCTTTTTATATTTGTGAATAAATATATTCCTGATATTTAAAAACATTTTACCATATTAATTCCTCCCTTTCTGACCTAGAAAATGTAGCTCTTTGGGCTCTTTAGAGAAGAGGAATTTAGCAATGTATCCTTTCCACCTAAATATCTAAAATATAATCTATTCCAGTTACAATGCCTTGAAAAAGTATTCATACCCCTTGAAATTTTCCACATTTTGTTACAACCAAAAACGTAAATGTAGTTTATTGGGATTTTATGTGATAGACCAACACAAAGTGGCACATAATTGTGAAATGGAAGGAAAATGATAAATGGTTTTCAAACATTTTTACAAATAAATATCTAAAAAGTGTGGTGTACATTTGTATTCAGCCCTCTTTATTCTGATACCCCTAAAATATAGTGGAACCAATTGCCTTCAGAAATCACCTAATTAGTAAACAGAGTCCACCTGTGTGTATTTAATCTCAGTATACATACAACTGTTCCGTGAAGCCTTCAGAGGTTTGTTAGAGAACATTAGTGAACAAACAGCATCATGAAGGCCAAGGAACACACCAGACAGGTCAGGGATTAAGTTGGGGAGAAGTTTAAAGCAGGGTTAGGTTATAAAAAAATATCCCATCTCACGAAGCACTGTTCAATCCACCATCCGAAAATGGAAAGTGTACAGCACAACTGGACACCTACCAAGACATGGCTGTCCACCTAAACTGACAGGCCAGGCAAGAAGAGCATTAATCAGAGAAGCAGCCAAGGGGCTCATAGTAACACTGGAGGATCTGCAGAGATCCACAGATCAGGTGGGAGAATCTGTCCACAGGACAACTATTACTTGTGCACTCCACAAATCTGGCCTTTATGGATGAGTTGCAAGAAGCAAACCATTGTTGAAAGAAATCCATAAGTCCCATTTTCAGTTCGCGAGAAGACATGTGGGGGACACAGTAAACATTTGGAAGAAGGTGCTCTGGTCAGATGGGACCAAAATTTAACTTTTTGACCTAAAAAGCAAAAGACTATGTGTGGTGGAAAACTAACACTGCACATTACCCTGAACACACCAACGTGAAACATGGTGGTGGCAGCATCAAGTTGTGGGGATGCTTTTCTTTAGCAGGGACAGGGAAGCTGGTCAGAGTTGATAGGAAGATGGATGGAGCCAAATACAGGGCAATCCTAAGATGAAAACCTGTTAGAGTCTGCAAAAGACCTGAGACTGGGGCGGAGGTTCACCTTCCAGCAGGACAACAACCCTAAACATACAGCAAGAGCTACAATAGAATAGTTTGTATCAAAGCATATTCATGTGTTAGAATGGCCCAGTCAAAGTCCAGACCTAAATCCAATTGAGAATCTGTGGCAAGACTTGAAAATTGCTGTTCACGGACGCTCTCCATCCAATCGAATGGAGCTTGAGCTGTTTTGCAAAGAAGAATGGGCAAAAATGTCCCTCTCTACATGTGCAAAGCTGGTAGAGACATACCCCAAAAGACTTGCAGCTGTAATTGCAGCGAGTGGTGGTTCTAGAAAGTATTGACTCAGGGGGGCTGAACACAAGTGCATGCCACACTTTTCAGGGTTTTTTTTTTTTTTTTTTTAAATTTTGAAAACCATTTATCATTTTCCTTTCACTGCACAATTATGTGCCACTTTGTGTTGGTCTATCACATAAAATACATTTATGTTTTTGGTTGTCACATGACAAAATGTGGAGAATTTCAAGGGATATGAATATTTTTTCAAGCCACTGTAAGTGAACTGAGAAGAGCTTCTTTTTAGGCAGCCCTAAAGTGAGACTGGAACAGCAGAATTCAAAGTGAACTTGCAATGAGAGGAATGCCAGGGCTCTCATTGCAGACCTCTCTTTCTCAAGATGCTAGTTGACGAACTGCTATGTTGAACCAATGGTTTTTTCTGGGTCAATGATTCAGAGCATTAAAGCAAAAGGGTTAGCATACCAGCCATGGAACTAGCATGCTCAGAAGGTCAGACCAGCAATGGCAATGTCTATATATATGTCATGGCAGGTTCTTTTTTTTTTTTTTAAACTGAAGTCTCGCATGCCTTTTCCCTCTATATAGTCATGTTCTGCTGTATCTTCTGATTTTCACTTGAAAATGCCTTAAATACAATTTGTTTTTAGTGGAAATGCAATTCATGCAAAAAGGGAAAGAAAGGGCTGGGGGGCAGGTCAAACCAGCTCAGTTAAAGTACACTGATTTGAGAAATTTTCAAGCATTAAACAAACATAAAAATATATATATGAAGCCGCATTCAAACACCTACCATACATACAGTCAGGTCAATAAATATTGGGACACCGACACAATTCTAACATTTTTGGCTCTATACACCACCACAATGGATTTGAAATGAAATTAACAAGATGTGCTTTAACTGCAGACTGTCAGCTTTAATTTGAGGGTATTTACATCCAAATCAGGTGAACGGTGTAGGAATTACAACAGTTTGCATATGTGCCTCCCACTTGTTAAGGGACCAAAAGTAATGGGACAGAATAATAATCATAAATCAGACTTTCACTTTTTAATACTTGGTTGCAAATCCTTTGCAGTCAATTACAGCCTGAAGTCTGGAACGCATAGACATCACCAGACGCTGGGTTTCATCCCTGATGATGCTCTGCCAGGCCTCTACTGCAACCGTCTTCAGTTCCTGCTTGTTCTTGGGGCATTTTCCCTTCAGTTTTGTCTTCAGCAAGTGAAATGCATGCTCAATTGGATTCAGGTCAGGTGATTGACTTGGCCATTGCATAACATTCCACTTCTTTCCCTTAAAAACTCTTTGGTTGCTTTTGCAGTATGTTTTGGGTCATTGTCCATCTGCACTGTGAAGCGGCGTCCAATGAGTTCTGAAGCATTTGGCTGAATATGAGCAGATAATATTCCCGAAACACTTCAGAATTAATCCTGCTGCTTTTGTCAGCAGTCACATCATCAATAAATACAAGACAACCAGTTCCATTGGCAGCCATACATGCCCACGCCATGACACTACCACCACCATGCTTCACTGATGAGGTGGTATGCTTAGGATCATGAGCAGTTCCTTTCCTTCTCCATACTCTTCTCTTCCCATCACTCTGGTACAAGTTGATCTTGATCTCATCTGTCCATAGGATGTTGTTCCAGAACTGTGAAGGCTTTTTTAGATGTCATTTGGCAAACTCTAATCTGACCTTCCTGTTTTTGAGGCTCACCAATGGTTTCCATCTTGTGGTGAACCCTCTGTATTCACTCTGGTGAAGTCTTCTCTTGATTGTTGACTTTGACACACATACACCTACCTCCTGGAGAGTGTTCTTGATCTGGCCAACTGTTGTGAAGGGTGTTTTCTTCACCAGGGAAAGAATTCTTCGCTCATCCACCACAGTTGTTTTCCGTGGTCTTCCGGGTCTTTTGGTGTTGCTGAGCTCTCCGGAGCGTTCCTTCTTTTTAAGAATGTTCTAAACAGTTGTTTTGGCCGCGCCTAATGTTTTTGCTATCTCTCTCATGGGTTTGTTTTGTTTTTTCAGCCTAATGATGGCTTGCTTCACTGATAGTGACAGCTCTTTGGATCTCATCTTGAGAGTTGACAGCAACAGATTCCAAATGCAAATAGCACACTTGAAATGAACTCTGGAACTTTTATCTGCTCATTGTAATTGGGATAATGAGGGAATAACCCACACATGGCCATGGAACAGCTGAGAAGCCAATTGTCCCATTACTTTTGGTCCCTTAACAAGTGGGAGGCACATATGCAAACTGTTGTAATTCCTACACCGTTCACCTGATTTGGATGTAAATACCCTCAAATTAAAGCTGACAGTCTGCAGTTAAAGCACATATTGTTCATTTCATTTTAACTCCATTGTGGTGGTGTACAGAGCCAAAAATGTTAGAATTGTGTCGATGTCCTAATATTTATGGACCTGACTGTACATAAACAAATATATACACACGTTACATTCAGTACATTTCAGTGTGGATAATAGAGTCCCTGTAATCCAATTTGTATAGAATATATATTATATGAATACAAACAGAAACTTTGATTTCATCTGGAACAAGCCCAGAAGTCTGAGAATCAAAGCTATCCTTGGTGGCATCAGAGTTATTTTCAGCTTGGATACTTTTGTAAGAATGTTAAGGGGTGTTCTCTTTCAGAAGTTTGGAATTCTGGATGGAGGGTGATGGGTTGGGTATGTAGTGGTGAAAAAGTAAGTGTAACCCTTTGAAATAATTGACTTTTTCAATGTATTTTAACGGGTATATTAGATCTTGATTCAAATAGTACCCACAGATAAAGGTGATACATTTGAACAAATGACACATGAAACTGCCACAGTGTATTAAAGTACATGATCTAATTTAACCAAAACTCAGATTTGTCATATGGAAAAAGTAAGTACACCCCTTCATTTACCACCATTTCAAAACAATGAAATTAGATGTTAGTGTTTGGGATTCAGTGCCAATTATTACAACCTCTTTAACCTCCTTAGCGGTTTTCCCGAGTGTAGCTCGTTGTAGAATTTCTATACCAAGAACGGTAACCCCGAGCTACACTCGGGCTTACCATGCAGCGTTCTCTGGGGGTCCCTGCAGCACTTACCTTGTCCTTCGCTCCCACGATGGGTCCCCTGCCATCCATCTCCTCCGGCGGATGCCGGCATCTGACTTCCGTGTTCCGGTCCCCGTGACGTCGGAACGTTCGGGCGGCGGAACCGGCGGGAAATTTGAAATTTTTAAAAAATGACATTTTTGCTGTCATTGCTTTTTCACTGCATTTCACATACATTTTGTCCCCACTGCTTTGTCCTGTGCCCTGCCTGCATTTTGACTGTTCTTTCTGCCTGGAAACTTAGAAAAGTCCATGGCGGCCAAAAAGCGTCCCTTTACATCAAAAGCGGTTTTAGAACAGCGATAGTAAATCAGAACCACTTGCAGAATTGAGTGATAATGATTCGTGGGGGAAATTCGTCATCAGACACTGAAAACGATTTTGCGACTTTGCTCAGCGATGTGCGAATTTGCCTCTGTATTTCAAATTTCAGTGTTTTTGGTTTGATTATATTATTGAATTAAATTGATTATTATTATATTATTATTTTTTATGATTATTAATTAAATTATAATTTATGATTTTGTGTTTCAAGTTTTATCATATCCGGAATGTTTAATAGACTCTTGTTCGGACAGATTTCAGTGAGTTATTCCTAAAAATTACAGCCTACATGATCATACCGCCAGGGAGGTTAAGGAGGTATGCAGATGAACCTTTCTTATTTAAACCTCAAACATCTAAGATCTGGTGTTCTCTTTGCTATTGAGCTCTCCAAGACCACCCAAAAGAAATTTGTGGATGCTTAGGAGTCTGGAACTTTAAATCACCAGAAAGATCACCAGAAATATTAATAGCTTTATATAGCATCAACATTGCTTTACAGAATGATCTCAAATTAATCATTCTACTGTATGGAAAATAATTTACAAGCTGCATGTATTTCAGACAATGTCCAGTTTGTCCAGGACTGGGCAGCCGCGCAAATTCAACCCAAGGAGCTGACTAGTGCTGAAAGAAGTCTCTAAGAACCCTATTGTTTTATTGTGGGGTGTAGGAACTACAAAATTTTGTCATGGGGTGTTCAGGAAACGTCTACAACAATTGGGTGTGAATGTGTATGCATCTGTAATCTGAAAGAGAATGAGCTCATTGACCCTTTAGCTGCCAGAGCCATTTTTCGGTTTTGTGCACACATGTTGAAATGCACATTTTAGCCCTGAAGATTGGTTAACTGCTTCCCCACCACCCTACAGAAATACTGCTACAGGGAGGCAGGGCTGCGCAAAATCACATATATATACATGATTTGCACTTCCAGGTAGGAGGGGGGACCCATGCAGTGCCCTACCCACGCCGCCATTGACGGCTACAAATGTTGATCACTGGGTCCCTGCCAGAGATTCCCCACTGGTACCCCACTATCACCTAGTAACACTGACAGGGGAGAGACCTGTGTGTAAACAAACACAGGTTTTTCTCCTGACAGCAATAACATGCTGCTGAGAAATACACAGCAGCATGTTTCCCTAGTAAAACACACAAGGCACACACAGTAAAACAGCACACAGTTAACCCTTTGATCGCCCCAGATGTTAACCCCTTCCTGCCCAGTTAGTACAGTGTCAGTGCTTTTTATTAACACTAATCACTGTATTAGTGTCATTGGGATGTCAATGGCAGTTAGTCAATTCCCACACAGAATGCTAACCGCAGTCCTGCTATAAGTCACTGATCGCTGCCATTACTAGTATTAACAAAATCAAACATTCCAGTATATACACACCATTTGTAGACGCTATAACTTTCACGTAAACCAATTAATTTAAATGTATTGGGATATTTTTAGCAAGGCATGTAGCAGAATACATTTTGGCCTAAATTTATGCCAAAGTTTGATATTTACATTTTTTTACTGAATATGTGCAAAAAAAAAAAAAACCGCACAGGTGATCAAATAACACTCAAAGAAAGCTCGATTTGTGGGGAAAAAAAGGACAATTGTACAATTGTCAGTTAAAGTAATGCAGTGCCGTATTGCAAAAAATGGCCTGGTCAGGAAGGGGGGAGGGGTATCCTCTGGAGGGCAAGTGGGTAAATCTCACAGCAACATTTTCTGAACGTAGAGACCCAGAAAAATAAAATGGACGTATCTGCACTAAATCTTTCTTTAGTGCACACAAACACATATATACTTTATACATATATACATACTTTTTTGCTAAAATATAAAAGAGGAGGTTGTATTCAACAAGTAGATACCAAATGGGAATCTTTAAAACTGAATGTGCCTGTGAAATAGCGATAAACTTTTGTAGCCAAAATTGTCCATAGGAAATGCTTTAAATGCCTTTACAGGCACTAGTTTAGAGTTAACTGTGAATGATGACCCTTGAATTACTGCGCTCACTCCAGCATGCACAGCAATATTTAACAATCTTTTTAATATTTACAAAACGTGTTTACTTTTGTATGTGCATGTATGTGGGGACGAGGGAAGCTTTAAAATATTTTATATATATATATATATATATATATATATATATACACACACACACACACACAGTGTAATACTTTAAAATCCTTTTTGACTTAAATTTATTGCTATCACATAGGGGTCTGGTAGCGCCCTAACACACCTCCTTATGGAGTATGGAAGTTATTGGGTAGCTTTAGGCTCCAAGCACACTAGCGTTTTTTTAAGCCCAAACACTGGGAAATACGCTGGATAAAAAACCCCTGTCAATAGTGTTTTTGTAGTAGTGTTCAGAAGCATTTAGGAGCAATAGCGTTTTATTAGTGTGTTTACAGTACGTGGAGAGGAAAACAAAAAGCTAGAAATAAAGCGGTTAGTATTTTAAAAGCGTTTAGTGTTTTTTTTCTGCTTGAAAAACACTCCAAAAACAATTTTTTTTCTGCTCCTAGATGCTGAAGCTCAAAAAATGCTAATTGCCCTAAAGCAGTGTGCATGAAAACATAGGCTAACTATATAGCTTCTAGGAGCAGAAAAGAAATATGCTGATAATAGCTTCTAGGAGTTTAAAAAAATGCTAGTGTGCACGGAGCCTTAATGCTGCCTGAATCATTTCCAATGGAAGGTCAACAGATGATTTAATGTAAGGGATAGAAGCCGGCAGTGTGTGTCTAAAGGCCCGAACTGCAGATGTAAGCCAATAATTTGGTGTCAGTAAAAAAGATTAAATCTGCATTTGAGGCGTGTTAAGAAAAAGTCTTTGCTGTCCAAAAAGAACAGAGTAAAATTATAGTTTGCCATTGAACATATAGACAAGCAAGAGGCCTTCTAGAAAAATGTACCAAAGAATGCTCAAGCAAAGATAGAGCTGATTGGCCAGGGCCTGGGCAGTTCAGAGTTGAATCAACTATACATTGTGCATCATAGCATATAGTGTGCTTAATGAGAATGTGAGGCCATTTGTCCAAAAGCTGAGGTTGAACCAGAAATCAGTCTTAACACGATAATGATCCACAACATACTAGCATATTCATCAATGCCCTAGTCAAAGCCCTAATTTGAATCCCATTGAAATATTTTGGGGGGATATTGAAGCAGGCAGTTTATGCAATGTAACCCACAAACATCTTGCAAATGAAAGGATTTTTGCACGAGGAAATAGTTAACAAATTACACTAAGTCTAAGTAGGAGACTGGTGGGCAGATACATTAAACCTGGAGCACAAAGAATCTGGTGCATACTAACCAATCGGCTTCTAGCTTCAGCGTGTTCAATTAAGCTTTGACAATAAAACCTAGAGGCTGATTGGTTACAATGCAAAACTGCAACAGATCCTGTGTGTAACAGTTTTAGTAAATCTCCCCCAAAATGCCAACAAGTAATTGCTGCTAAAGTGAACAATATCAGATTCTGCTGCCAAGGGTGTACTTACATTTTCCACAGTACAACATGTCTATCGATATTTTTGTTGAACAACTTGCTGCCGAGGCCAATTCTGACATTTATTGCTAGACATTTACTTAGAACCATAAAACAATATATATGTTTGAAAGCAGAGGCGCTAGAGAATAAAATGGGGGTTGTTGAAATTTTTTTACTTAGCTTGATTTGTGTGCAGATATTTTTTTTAAATGTAATTTTCAGGAATATACACTTTAATGAATTTTAGTACACAAAATAATACCCATATTTTTGACAAAATATAAAAGATGATGTTACACCGAGTAAATAGATACCTAACATGTCATGCTTTAAAACTGAACTCACCTGTGGAATGGTGTCAAACTATGGTACATTAAATTTTCCATAGGCGACATTTTAAAAGCCTTTAAAGGTTACCAGTTTAGAGTTAAACAGGAGGTCATGGTGCTAGAATTATTGCTCTCACTCTTGACATTCGTGATGACACCTTACAAGTGCAGGACCTACATGTGGGTTTGCATTTGTACATGAGCACGGGGGCCCATTAAATTTGAAAAATTATTATTTGTTTTATGAACTTTTTTTTATACTTCTCTTTAAATTTTCAACTTTATTGCCATCACAAAGGATGAACAACATGTCTTGTGATAGCAAGTGGCAGGTACTCTTTACTAACAGTCCCCAGATCTCTCCTCTGCCCTTAAAAGCACTCGATCAAACCGAGACTGGTAATGGCTATGTAAACAACAAACAGAATGCGGTTTATTCACAACAGAGGAGGGGCAGGTACGGATGCATTTTTTTGTGTTCTTATTCAAGTATATCACTTTTATTTGTAGGCAGTGTTTGAATACAGATCTAATATTTCCCTGTTCAATTTGTTGAAAAAGTTCATTGCCATGGGGTGTACTATATACACTGGGTCCAGTAATGAGTCCTTTGACACCCATATAGGAAGAAGAGAAGGGGAAGAATGCAGAGGTCAACTATAGAGAAACCTCACAAAAGTGCTGAAAAATTAAAGGAGATAACTATGCAGCAAATAACTGTGTTCATCAACTTTCAAAAGACAGAATATATCAGTTAAAGAAAAGATACAGAACCAAATAAACCAGAGCCATGGCTGTTATAAAGAATTAGCATTCTACCAAATGCATTCCACCTGATATGTAAGCATACCCATGAAAGTTGGGAAACCACAATCCAAGCAAAAATATTTGTAGACTATATCATTAGGGGCCCATTAAAAGAAATAAAAATGAAAAAAAAAGAATTATGTGCATTTAATTTAATGCATTTATGAACAGTATATTATTGATTAAAGATGAATCTAGGCATGCAACACAGCTGAAATAAAATATTTAATTATGTTTAGCTGACCTTGTGATCCAGGCACTTCTGCCATACATTTTAACTAGGTTGGTGACCTTACCATTCTACACTGCAATTGGGCAATACAGTTAAATCCCCAGCTTGCTTACTGGACAAGGAAGGTACATTACCACACTAATAAGTATGTCATCTTGCTTCCTCAGCTCTCTCTTCCCGTTAGATTATCAATGTGCTTCAAATACAGCCTGACTAGCTCCCACAACTATTATTCCCTCTAGCATTTAAAGTCCTGCTGTACAGGAATTAAGAGGAATACAAAACAGTGAGCTGTTTAAGTGTTAATTTCCCTTTTCTATATTTTGCAACTTATGGAAAAAAGTCTGGTTATACCCGAATTATCTCAGGTGAAACCAATTGCTTACAAAAGTCACATTATTATAAAAAAAAAAAAGAAGAAATACAAGGACTCCACCTATGTATAATTAAAGTGCCACATGATTTTACCAAAAATACACTTGTTTTTGGAAGGCCACATGGTTAAATAGAGACTACATCTACAACAGTATCGTGAAAGCATAGAAGCTATCAAAACTAGCTCATGGTAAAGTCCTGGATAAGCACAAATCAATGCTGGTTTACAGAAAAAAAAACCTCTCGCAAGTTGTATATTTCAAAGTATCTTTAAATCTGTTATTCAAAATGGGAAGACCATGTCCACAAAAACTCTGTGGTCAGGTAATCAGACCATTATTTAGAAAAGTAACTCTAAAGAAGCAGCAGAGATCCAATGCTGAGACTGAAGGAACAGACCACAGGACAGATAAAACCTGGATGCTCCACAAAGCTGAGGTTTACAGAAGAGAGATGAGAAAAAAGCAGTTGCTGAAAAAAAATCAAATCAAATTTGAAGTTTGCCAAAGGACGTGTGGAAGACAAAGCTAGAGAAAAGGACCTCTGGTCTAGTAAGCACAAAATGCAATCTAGTGGAAATCCTCACAATGAGAACATCAACCTTATGGTAAGATAATTACGGGGACTAGGAAACCGGTCACAATTTAGGTCATGGTGGATGGAGCTACATACAGGGCAATGCTAAGGGAAAAACTTATTTCAGTCCACAGACCACAAAATAGGTAACAGATTAACTTTCAGGCATAGCATGAGACTTAACACACAGCCAAAGCTACACTATATGTTACCACCAAGAACCTGAATTGCTAAAATTGTCTCAGGCAAAGAACAGACCTCAGTCCAACTGATCATCTGTGGAAAGACTTTTGCTTTTCACCAACTGTCCCCATCCAACCTTAATTGACCTACAATTGTCATGGACACTCATAGCTGTATTTGCAGCAAAATGTGCTCTACCAAAGATTACTTCGCCAATTATTTCCTTAGCTTTTGTGTTGCAATAAAAAAATTTTGGGTCATAAGTATTTAACGTAAATCAAACAGAAATTTACCAATAAAATCAATTCAGTGGGGTTGAATATTTTTGTAAAAGACAGATTCAGGTACTTACCACTGCTATATATAAGAACATATTTAAGGATTTAAGAAATACATATCTGTTTAAATGTCAGCCTAGAAGACACCTTTAAAATATGTAATGCACAAGCCTCAAGAAAAAAAAGGAACTATTCCTTTACCTCCCCTTGAGTAAACCAAGCCTTTTTTGTATTTGTGCTTCCAGACACCGCAACTCACAGTAGGGTTCAACACACAGGCAGTGCTGTCAATCTAGAAAACAGTTGGCAGGACTGCGTGTCCAGCTGCTGATTAACAAGCCTACTGGCTTGTAAATTAGCAGTGACAATGCTGATTAGCCATGCCCCCAAAAGTCTTCTCTTTTCATTGTAGTGCAAGCAGGCAAAGCCTACACAAGGGTGACAAAGCTAATTTGAATTCAGGAGCAGTGCAGTAGTGTCCCCCATCACAAGAATCTGCACGATGCAGGTTTCACTAGCAGGATCAACAAGTATATGGAAGACTTTGCAGGGGGACTAAGAGAAAACTGTAAGTGCAGATGCATGGATATATGCAGCACATTTCTGTAATGTGAAGCTATGGTCCTTACTTTATATGTGTCTTGATTGCAGTGTTTTTTTATCTTGCCAAGTTTATATTTCTCATGTTTTTGTGATTTTGTTCTCCGTTGCATAAAAACATACATGAATGCAATTGCATAAGTTTATGTGCATTTAGGTGACAGATAACACAGTTAAACTGCAGCATGCAATATTTTCAATAATGACAGCAAGCCAGTGAGTACATATGGGTATAACAGGAGTACATATAGGTTATACGGTCTCATAAAAACTGTTGAAAATAAATAATTTGTGTTTTCGCTGCATAAAATAAAAGATGCACAGGTAAATGGAGCCAAACTACATCCCATAAACATACTGTATTACAGAATTGAAGACACTGAATGGCACTTTGTTTCCATTAAAATAAAATATATTTTATTGTCTATTCTTGTTAAAACAGAAAATGTCACAAATTATTGGCCATTTATTAAATCAAGAGGGGAATGAGAAGACTGATAAAATGGACTTTATGCTGTGATGTATGGTCCAGTGAAGATTGTCCATTTGCATCACAGCTAATAAAAGGCAATAGCCTGGAATGTCTTTTACAGTCACAAAACACTGGACTGTGTAAAGTCATCCAGTTCTGACAGACTTAAAAACACACATACACTCCCACATCTAGTCTTTTTAAATAACCATGCAAAGTGCACTTCGGCATAACCACCGATCAGATTTCAGTGTTTGACAGTATGGCGTATTCAGACAAACAAAAGATGACTGCTTTGGGATACTGCACATAGTTATTTGCTATAGTAAAAAAAAAAAACAAATAAAAAAAAAACCCGGAAAATAAATTTCATGCCTAAAGTGCAAATACCCATAGGCAACATCCATTTTGAGGGATTGGACAATATTCATGAAAAAGAAGCCCATCAAATCAAGGAAGATTGGAGTATCAGTCCAATCAGAGGCAAAAATACACATCTAATGTTTAACATCTATAAGGAAATATGCCACAATTTACCAAATCGGTCAATAAATTCAGCATAAATTCTGTAACAGTTTACATCACTGAGAAAGAGTGTTTAATCTGTATCGCTTTAAAATGAGAGTTCAGACCTTGTATAAAAAGGGGAAATTGCAGCTTAGATTATGTATTTAATGCAGTACCTTTGCACAAGAATGTGCCAGCTTGGCCAGTTGTCAGTTTGTTGACTTTATCTGGTGCTCCTACAACACAAGGGGCAGGTGAGGCATAGGCAGTGCAAAACAACTGGCTGGATCTCATAGCAATTAAAGCCAACAGCCAGCCAGTAACAGACCCCATATACCTGTGTACTCAGAGCACATCCCTGCTTGCTTCTGCCTCTGTTTCAGCATGCAGGAATGCCCAAGCAAGTCAACACTCTGTTGGTCCTCTAAGGATTGGCTGTCTGTCAAAGTCTTCATTTTTTTTTTATCAAAGCAGCCATTATTCTTTATGTTGGTAACACCAGTTCGTAACCACTGTTAACAAGAGAAGTTACAGTTGGTTGCATGCTTTTATGGCATAAGGCAATGTATACAGATTTTGCTTACATTTATTATGGTCGGGGGTTAAAAGATTTTTAAAACTTTTTTTCCCTTTAAAAACCAAGCATGCTCTAAGAATCTGTGTAAAGTCATCCAGTTCTGACTTATGTAGGAAAAAAATAGCAAATAAAAAAATATAGCATTTACAATTGCTACAAAATCCATATTGGTATTTAATTTTAAAAATTACCGTTCCCTTTCAATCTGCAGTGATTGGTTCACTGATTTTCCCAGAAGTCTGTGCAAACATACAGATCAGATTTTAGGCATCCTTAGCAACAAAATGTTTGTTTTTGGTGAGATACTCCCAAAGGGTAATTATGTCTAAAGGGAAGCAGACCTGGCAATTTTCCTCATTAGAACACTGCAAGTGTATCAGCTGATGGATAATAAAAAAAGTCAGTCCTACTCAGGTTCACTCTGCAGACAACAGTTTTGTTTTTTTAGAGCTGAAACAGGTTAAAAAAAAAGTTGGTTAAAATCCCTGCAATGTACAATGATCACCCAGAGGGGATTGTTTTTTCTCAACAAAACTGGAGTTAATCTTTCATGTTCATTTGTAAACCAAAGATAGAATACATATTAAAAACAGATCAAACCATTAGTTTTTTTCTGTGTAAGTTAAGATCTAAAGATAGGATTCTGTTTGTACTTCGATTTTTGGGCAGTGTTTTTCTGTAGAAGGGGCATATTTGATCATTGTAGACGTGAATAAAGATATATAACACATGTTTATGGGGAAGCTTGGAGCTTGTATAATTTGGTTAAGGCAGTCTGTGTCATAGAATTAATTATAGATTTTTCCATACATACCTTTTTAATGTTTTTATGGGTATAAAAGTTAAAACACTGTTGTCTGATTTCATTCGTCTATTTTAAGCATATTTAAATAGCTCTCCCTCTGACTGCTTATATACCTAAGATTAAGCCCTGGAATGGGTGAAACGCTTTAGTGGCGTGACCACAGGCAGGAGGTTTTCAGCGTGTTACTGTATGTTCGTTCTACATACTCATTAAAACTCAATGAACTTTTTATGTCATCTGTGTCTGGCCCAAGTTTTTTGGGTTGCGAGCATTATATCTTCGCTTTAATTCACAGCAAAGGCTTTATGTCAATGCATGATACAGAACTGTAAATAAAAGATAAAATTTTAAAGCAATGAGTGAAAGAAAGGACACATCACAAGAATGGGCTATGATGGATCGTAGAGAGGAAAGCAAGGAACTAAGGAAATGGTCATCTATTAATAAATTTGTATAGTGTATGTAAAGCCAAAACTTTTGTTATTTGTTTTAGAGTAAGGAAGGGTTAAAAATCCCTATCAAGTTATATTTTGGTGTCTGTATCCTGCTAGGGAAGTTTCCCTTCACTTCCTGTCCAGGAGATCCAACAGAAATGTGAGAAAACCGAATTTTCACCTTAGTGAATTGTGAAATGTCCTTGCTGGAGGATTTTTTCACACATCTTGTTCTGCCAACTCAGTTTACTGGATTTCCCATCACTTGTCACCAGGACAAATAGAAAGGGTGAATCTCCCCAGTACCAAAGCCAATAAAAACTTGACAAAAGGGTATAACACTTTCCTACTCTAGCCAAAACTAAACATTTCCTTTTACATACAGTTTAAAGAGGGTAAGAATAATTTGTAATTACCTATATTTCAGGTGCACTGCAGTAATATAAGGTAACTTTAAAACAAATTGGAAAGAAGGGTTCATGTTTATATAAATATTTGTTAGAATATAATTTTATATAAATTGATTTCACAAAAGAAAGGGTATGCAGCGGCTCTAAGGAATTAGATAACAATATTTGTTTAGTGAAAACTGTATATGATAAAGAGGATTCTGACTGGCTTCTAGGAGTTACTGTACTTCACACCCTGTGCAAATTCCACAAAGAAAGGTATGTATTTAGAAGTATCAGGGAATAACAAAGGCATTTAATAAAAAAAAAAAGACAAAAATTCTACCATACACTCCAGTTATTAAACCTAATTAATGGCATCCTATGCTGAAAATCCCCCTGCAAAGAATGACCAAACGTACATTTAGTTATAAAATGACATTGATAAATCTGACCTTAACTTTTTTTTTATTAAATAAATGTTGAACATTTCACACTATTATCTTTGTTAAACAGTAAAGGTCCTAAACGTTAATAGGAATGTAACCAACTAAGGTAATAACATGAAAAGAAGTACTTCTCAGAAATGATCTGTGTAAAGCAAAATCCATTATCAAACTTCAGAGGACCTTAGAGGAGGAACTGTAAAGCCGGCCATACATGGATCAAAATTTGACCAGTTCAACAAGGAGAGGCAGAATTTCAATCCATGTATGGGCATACTAGTTGTACAGAAATCAATCTACCAATAGACTTCTATACAACCACCTAGCCAGGCTATAGCCCGCAGCAGTGATCAGTGAATTCTGACTGTGGTTGAATACAAGAACTCAGTGGAAAGGATTCCCCTACATAGTGTGTAGATTGGGTAATTTTTTTCCGTTCAACCACTGGTTGAATGATAAAAAAAAAAAAAAGAAAGACTAATGTATAAGCTGCCTAAGAAATGGAAAGGTGAAAATTCGGAAAGTGCATCTAAAAGGAAGGTGCATGGTGTCTCAATGCCCAAACATGGACTGCAGTTAATTGGATGCAGTTACTGTTCAGTCAGCAATTTTCCACCCGGTTCCTTTGATATTTCAATTGAAATTTATTGCGTTGGATGGTACCAAATGGGCTGCCCTCAGCTTGAATTTTACCAATTTAGTATGAATCTGGTGAAATTGCAAACATTTATGGCTGGCTTAAGACACTATGGGGTTGATTTATTAAAGGCAAACAAAATGTTTATTTTGCAAGTGAAGATGCACCTTGCAAGAGAATGTGCCCCAAAGCTTAGTGAATGTGGGTAAGTTTTACTTTGAACAACAACATATCAATTTTACACATTGCACTCTGTAAAGATACCAAGACTGGATAAAGAAAGGTCTGTGGAAACTCTAAACTGACTTAATGGGGCTCACACAGGGCTGTAGACTCCCTCCCCAGTCCTATGTGACAGTGCTGAGCAAATGGGTACTTAGCACTGTCACAGAGATTACCTAAAGAACAAAAGGTATACCGCTCAGGCAAACAATCCAGATCAATCCACGACAGGTGCAGGCTCTGGCTCGCCACCACACACGATGCAACAGGAAGAAGGGTCAGCCGCACACCGGAAGACAGATGAATATAGTGTGTATTTATTAAGCCATAGGACACACAAACCACCAGGACATGAATACAGGACTTGTTACTGCGTTTCACAGGATCTCGTTTATAATCATAACAAAGCAAACAACAAAAGTGCTGTCTTATATAGGTATTAGTTAATAAAGAACACCTGTCCTAATCAGCACACCTGAATCCTGAGGGTACGCCTACTAATACATTGTAACAAGACATAAAACCATTGTATCAAAAGTAGTGATCTCGTAGAAAAACAAACAAGGAAGAAAAGAAAAATGAAGTAAAATAAAAAGATAAACAAAGAAAGAGAAAAAGAGAAAAATAATTATGAAAAAATTATAAACGAAAAATAGAATAACAAACACAGGTAAAAGTGAGTAAATGTACCAAGAAGATATGCGCTAAGAAGCCACATTAGTAAATGATCAAAATTTAAATATATGCAAAAAATGCATACAAAAATGCATGAGAAAAAAAACATTTTTGTACGAGTTTTTTGCATATATTTATATTTTGATCATTTACTAATGTTGCTTCTTAGCCCATATCTTCTTGGGACATTTACTCACTTTTACCTGTGTTTGTTATTCTACTATTTATAATTTTTTCATAATTATTTTTTCACAATTATTTTATCCATTTTTCTTTTTCTCTTTCTTTATCTTTTTATTTTACTTCATTTTTCTTTTCTTCCTTTTTTGTTGTTCTATGAGATCACTACTTTTGATACAATGGTTTTACATGTCTTGTTACAATGTATTAGTAGGCGTACCCTCAGGATTCAGGAGTGCTGATTAGGACAGGTGTTCTTTATTAACTAATACCTATATAAGACAGCACCTTTGTTGTTTTGTGATTAAGCACGAGATCGTGTGAAAAGCGTTGACAAGTCCTGTATTTATGTCCTGGTGGTTTGTGTGTCCTATGGATTAATAAATACACACTATATTCATCTATCCTCCGGTGTGCGGCTGACCCTTCTTCCTGTTGCATAGAGATTACCTACCCACCCATTAGTAGGAGCTCAGTATTTAATTTGCAACAGTAGCTAAACAGAGCAGTATGGGAACTGGGAAAATCAGGTATATTCTGCTGAGAGGATTGGGGACCATTTATTTGCCCTGCATGAGCTTTAATGGAAATAAGTTGATGATTATAATACAATGCCCTAAATAAACAAAAATAAATCCACACCAGAATGGATTACACAGAAAAATATATACATACTGAGAGGAATGAAGAGAACATAGAATAATCAAACAGATGATGTGACAAAATCTGAACCCCATACAATGAACCCCAGAAATATCAATGAATTGAAAGAGCTCTGTAGGGAGAAGCGATCATATTTTAAGAGCAATATATGCAGAAATTCAGGTAACAAAAAACTTTCACAAAGCTTTCCATACCGAACCACTAGGCATATTATGCTATATTTATATACAAGCATACCTACGCTACTACGGTAGCTGGAGTATAAGGGTGCATTCACACTTGTGAAAGCACCCTGACAGTTATTACATGCGAGAACCCCGGTAGGAGTTTCTGTGATTAGCTGCAAGAGGCAGCCCCGTTGAAGCAATGGGAGCCTGCTGGCTCTCGCAGCTAATCGTGCTCATTCGTGCATAAATCCTTATGCTGCAATCTCATATGAGTGATCGCAGCATGAGCGATTAAATGCTAGTGGGCGCGATTAACTGCAAGAGCAGGCGCCCTCCTATTGCTTTCAATGGGGCTGCCTCTCACAGTTAATCATGGGAAGCCCCCTAGAGTTCTTGCATGTAATTGCCTGTAGAGTGCATTCGCAAGTGTGATTGCACCCTAAAACTGAAATCTTGTCACAAAGCTATTTGTGCACATCATGTAATCTATGAGCATAAAACATTTCACCTGTACAAAAAGTTTATTTAGTGTTGATATATGTGATGGTTGGCCAATTTATAAATTCTAATCATAAAGGAACCAATATAAATTAAACCTACTAAAACTTTCTTCCATCCTTAGAACACCCAATCAACATAAATGCTATTAAAGCTGTATACCCATAATACGCACGCACACACACACACACACACACACACCTTTTTTAGACTGATCTTTAAAATGCATAATTTGTACACCAACAATACATGTAGTGCACACATGCTGTATAAGCTAAATTAGCATTCTGTATAGAGAAAATTTATTTTTCCATCTATAGGGACAGATTTACGTTTGTTCTATTGCTAGGAGAAAGTTACACTTCTTAGAATATTTTCATTGTTTTGGTATAGAGCCATCTAAATACAATTTACCAAGCAGCTTATGTGTCTTGTTATTCCTCTGCATTAACCCCCTTACTTCTTTAACTACGTGATCAAGGATCATAGTACCTAGGAAAGATTTTTCTTTGTACAAAGCCACATATAAATATATATATATTCACAAGCACACACACGTACATTCAAATATAATTTCACCTGATATAATTTAAATATACAGACTACATACAGTCAGGTCCATAAATATTGGGACATCGACAC
Organism: Staurois parvus; assembly: GCF_062004578.1. NCBI lineage: Eukaryota > Metazoa > Chordata > Amphibia > Anura > Ranidae > Staurois > Staurois parvus. Next base: position 7,067,687 of record NW_028317813.1, read on the forward strand.
AATTCTAACATGTTTGGCTCTATACACCACCACAATGGATTTGAAATGAAACGAACAAGATGTGCTTTAACTGCAGACTGTCAGCTTTAATTTGAGGGTATATAAGTCCAAATCAGGTGAACGGTGTAGGAATTACAACAGTTTGCATATGTGCCTCCCACTTGTTAAGGAACCAAAAGTAATGGGACAGAATAATAATCATAAATCAAACTTTCACTTTTTAATACTTGGTTGCAAATCCTTTGCAGTCAATTACAGCCTGAAGTCTGGAACGTATAGACATCACCAGACACTGGGTTTCATCCCTGGTGATGCTCTGCCAGGCCTCTACTGCAACTGTCTTCAGTTCCTGCTTGTTCTTGGGGCATTTTCCCTTCAGTTTTGTCTTCAGCAAGTGAAATGCATGCTCAATCGGATTCAGGTCAGGTGATTGACTTGGCCATTGCATAACATTCCACTTCTTTCCCTTAAAAAACTCTTTGGTTGCTTTTGCAGTATGCTTTGGGACATTGTCCATCTGCACTGTGAAGCGGCGTCCAATGAGTTGTGAAGCATTTGGCTGAATATGAGCAGATAATATTCCCGAAACACTTCAGAATTCATCCGGCTGCTTTTGTCAGCAGTCACATCATCAATAAATACAAGAGAACCAGTTCCATTGGCAGCCATACATGCCCACACCATGACACTACCACCACCATGCTTCACTGATGAGGTAGTATGCTTAGGATCATGAGCAGTTCCTTTCCTTCTCCATACTCTTCTCTTCCCATCACTCTGGTACAAGTTGATCTCGGTCTCATCTGTCCATAGGATGTTGTTCCAGAACTGTGAAGGCTTTTTTACATGTCGTTTGGCAAACTCTAATCTGGCCTTCCTGTTTTTGAGGCTCACCAATGGTTTACATCTTGTGGTGAACCCCCTGTATTCACTCTGGTGAAGTCTTCTCTTGATTGTTGACTTTGACACACATACACCTACCTCCTGGAGAGTGTTCTTGATCTGGCCAACTGTTGTGAAGGGTGTTTTCTTCACCAGGGAAAGAATTCTTCGCTCATCCACCACAGTTGTTTTCCGTGGTCTTCCAGGTCTTTCGGTGTTGCTGAGCTCACCGGTGCGTTCCTTCTTTTTAAGAATGTTCCAAACAGTTGTTTTGGCCACGCCTAATGTTTTTGCTATCTCTCTCATGGGTTTGTTTTGTTTTTTCAGCCTAATGATGGCTTGCTTCACTGATAGTGACAGCTCTTTGGATCTCATCTTGAGAGTTGACAGCAACAGATTCCAAATGCAAATAGCACACTTGAAATGAACTCTGGACCTTTTATCTGCTCATTGTAATTGGGATAATGAGGGAATAACACACACCTGGCCATGGAACAGCTGAGAAGCCAATTGTCCCATTACTTTTGGTCCCTTAACAAGTGGGAGGCACATATGCAAACTGTTGTAATTCCTATACCGTTCACCTGATTTGGATGTAAATACCCTCAAATTAAAGCTGACAGTCTGCAGTTAAAGCACATCTTGTTTGTTTCATTTCAAATCCATTGTGGTGGTGTATAGAGCCAAAAATGTCAGAATTGTGTTGATGTCCCAATATTTATGGACCTGATTGTATATTTAAATTATATTTTATAAATATATATTTTTCTATAACTTCAAAATATTAGGGAATTATTAGATCCTCTTTGTGTGCTGGAATCCATTTTTAGAGAAGGGAAAGAAAAATAGATTCAGTAAGATGCACAAATGTAACATACTGCTGAGACAGTATTAACCAATTGAAAAAACCATTAGGTATTATAACCAGAATTTTCTCATTAAAACACTACATCTAATGTACAATGTACCAAAACATTTTAAAAAAATAAATGGAATCTTTTGCTTTGCTATTCCTCCATAGACAGATCTCCTTCCATTTCTGAGAAGGGTGCTGAGATGTAAGAAAAGATGTAAGAATATCTTTTTTTTCTGAATAAAATATGGCACATATTGTATATGAACATCATTAATACAGATGAATGAGAAAGTCCAGGGGTTAAGGCTAGAACCAGATAAAAAAAAAACTGTATGCCGGTTTCTTTCCCCTCAGACAGAAGGATATTCTCCAAAAACAGCGAATATCTGACAGGTACAGAGAATTTTCCACATGTTTGCAGATGATACACTGATCATCAGTTCAACCAGGAATTTTCATGCTGTGGCTTTCAATTAAAAAAAATCCTTGTCATAAAAAGCTCTCACATGATCCTACCCTAAGACAGCACACAGAATACTAATAGGACTACAGAAATAACCACTGTGTCGTTCATAAAATCTAGAGCATAGAGAAACTGCTATCCATAGCAGTTAGGCAGATGCCCTGTTTTCCATCTACAATAGAACGATTCAAGCTAAAAATGGTAACTTGATTGAGAACTTTTATGAAAATCTCCATAGGAAGAACTAATCTCAGAAAGTCTTTGCTGGCAGTTGGCTTCTGCCACTACATATTTCATCTGGCACTGCCAGAACAAAAAGCTGATTAACTGGTAGTTATGGCCAGATCAACCGAGTAAGACAACTCTCCCCTCATACATCTTAAAGTATAACTAAAGGCAAAACTTTTTTTTTTTTCTTTTTAGTTTTGGATAGAGTGGAGAGGGATTAGAAAGCCTGTTAGTTTTAATTGGTGTTTGTGCCCCCCTAAGGGGGTTTCCCCCTCTCGATTTATCCTGTTTACCATTATCATTGAAAGTTGAAGTAAAAGAAGGTCACAAATTTTGGACTGTCCCCAGAAAAGTAAGAGAAGGGAAATCTTGCAATGGGGACACCAATTCTAGTGACCTGGGGGTCCATAACGAATTCCCTTAATTTGCAGGGATCTCCTCTCACTTCTTGTTTGTCGCTGGAACAGGAAGTGAAAGAAATCTTTGCAATAGGATACAGATGGCAAAAAATAACCTGACAGGAGTTATAACCTTCCCTTACTCTATTTAAAATGAAAAAATAAAAAGTTTTGCCTATAGTTCTACTGTAAGTCTACATACACACAATATTTAAAATGGAGCCCTTATTGACTGAGGAGCAATAAGAGTGCATTGAAATAAGTGGTTTGCGTAACAGTAAACATTGAAAATCCTGGATGACTGCACTCTAACAGATCTACTTTATTAGTTGATAAAATTCCAACAGGCAGAATTACATATGGTGGGGGAACAAGAGCAAGGCTGACATGTTTTGCGTGTTAGCACTTACTCATAACCTTGCTCTCGTTCCCCCACCACATGTGATTCTGCATGTTGGAATTTTATCAACTAATAAAGTAGATCTGTTGGGAGTACAGCCGTCCAGGATTTTCGTTGTTTACTGTGCAGCTTGCTAGTTGGGCGAGCACCCTCTCGGCAGGTGTGTGGGATGTAGGTAGCGTTGACTGACCTGGAGCAGTGGTTCTTCAGTGTGGTTTGCATAACAGATAAAAGTGACAAGTGAAACATTTGCTTTATGTTTTGTGGTGATAAAATAAACAAAGATTCTAAGCACTCTCATCACTCAACAAGGCCTATATCACTTATTATTGTCTGTGTACTCCAGTCCTGAAATTGCATGACCTCTTTTTGCTAAAAGATAAAATATAGCCAAATTAAAATCTACCTAACATAAAATATATATAATTAGATGACAAATAAACTTCCATAAAGGGAAAACATTTAAGAATGCACTCTTGACTTCCTGTTCTTTCAACAGGTTATAATGTAAGGCAAGTGAATAGCACAACAGTAATTCAGCCAGAGCTGGTAAAGTGAGCAGCACAAAGGAATATTGAACATCACACACTTTAGTGTGCTATGGGAAAACATTTACAGGCCTAAAAAATACATGTATTAAAAACTAATATACTCGATGTGGGATCAACTCCTCAAGTCTGTAATATATGGTGTATAATATTTAATATAAGGCCCATTATATACTCCTATATAAGAAGTGTTTTTATCATTTTAGCTGGAAACACCAGTGTATCTCAACAATTCTACCCATCATAATGTGGAAAATAAAGAGATAGTAAATCCCAAGGCTTCAATAGTTCTTTTCTACACAGTGGATTCAGACAACTGCAAAATTCACAAACAAAAAGTAAACCAACATGGCCATTGATATATTTTGTAGTGTAAATCATTATCTGCATTCTTTTTTGGCCTAAAAGCTCTGTCTGGGTAAGCAACAAGCTTAGTATGAATAATCAAAGCACAGTCAACAGAGTAACAGGAAAGGACATCTTAATAAAGAATGGGTAGCCAAGTTGGTGACATTGAGCACTTAGAGTAAAGGCAGGGAAACCAGTTTAACTACCATGGAAATTTTCTATAGAGTTGTTCAAGGCACTTCACCCTTTTTCCCACAATTCCATTGACTGCAGAGGATGGACTAAATGGGATATCATAACACCAGGTTAGGTATAAATTCAAACACACAATACACCAGCTTGAAAAAAAAACCAGACAGACCTAAACAATAGGCTTAGGTAAGGAGTGGTCTGACTACACAACACAGCCTGCAGTCCTATAACATGCCTACGTGGATATTGTACAGAATCCAAAAAAAAGGAGCATGGAGGTTTTGCTAATAGCAACCAAATATAAAAACTTTCATTTCAGAGTCTGAACTAAGGGTCATTTGAAAACTCTCATTTAAGCAAGGTCTCTCTTTTTTCTTCAATCCCCTTTACCAAAAGAACAATGTTAGAGCCATATGTTGTGTTCATTTACTTAGCAATAACTTTAGGCTGTTGGTTCTGTCACTAGTGTGTACACTGGAAATAAAGTTACCTAACATTATGTTTATATTAATAGAAAAATAAATTGAATTCTACTTCATGGTGATTTAACCTTCTGCTACATCTTCCCATAAAAAGGTGTAAAATACTTTTAGTGTTTTTTACAATATATCAAGAGAATCTGTTATAGCGCCAGTACAAGCAGCCCAAATGTATACTTGTAGCCTTATTCCTCTTTGGCACCAGTTATGGCATTGCACGCCCCCGCGCTATCCCAAGTTAATATACTTCTTAAAGGTGTTTGGATTTTGCCCTTTATCAGAAGATCAAGACCATCTATGCCTGAGAATAAATTAGCAGAATGTCTGCACAAAAGCCATCATCCCTTATGTAGGTCTCATAAAAGGGTGAAAAGGTAACTGAGGTTAGTAGCCAATTCCTCTAAAATTTTAAGGACTGACTTTTTCCTTTCCAAGGCTGTCATCATTACTAGATATTCCATGTTTTCTTCTAACGTTTGAATCAAAAATAGGAAACACATTGCCTTGCAATGGTTTTGCAGATAAGTTCTGTCAATGAGGGTAAACTCCCTCTATTTCCTTCTGTATGAAAGTTCATCTCAAGTCAAGCCGGAATCTCCTCTGCGACAAGCAATTCCCTAACTCTCTGATGGTTACAAAACATGTACAGTGAACCATGTCTACTATTTAATTATTAAGGCGCTGGCTATGCTTAAAGCCTGAGGAATCCATAGGCCAGCTAGTACCTAAGGCAGTCTTTGCTGCCCTTAACAGATGAAGCTTTAAACCCATTTCTTCAGTCCCAAGACTCTCGTAATCCGCAGGCTGGTTGTGAAATTTGGCAAACAAGACATAAAAAACAACAACTTCACAGTGAAGGAAAAAAAAAAAAAGAGCACAAGTGTGTTGGTGGGTTGTACAGGTAAGCACATCGTTCTCCTCATGCCTCTGCTAAAGTCAATCTAAAGAATCAAAGGCAATTCAGCAAAGGGATCAAAATAGGCAGAGGATGCTGATACCTGCTTTTAGGATGTGGTTCCCAAGCAACTCTTCTAGGATGCATGGGGAAAGTCAAAGCATAAATGCACTATAATAGAACTAGGACTGTTTCGTAGGAATATCACCAGTTCCTGTTTGCTTGTCTCCATTGGTTGGAACGAAGGAAGTTCAGAACCGTACAAACGATGGGGATGACATGGAACTGAAGCAAATAACTGAGCTGCAGAGATTTTGTTGCCCTTTTTGAATCCCTGCAGAAAGTACTGGGGGATAGAATAGAGAACTGTTCCATCTGCTGCTGGAGACATGTCGCTCACTCACGGTAGAGAACATACAGCGCATATAAACATACAAGGCAATGCCCTCGCTCCCTGCTGTGGCCCATACATCTGGCTCTTTGGTCAGTTTTTATGAGAAGCTTTTTTTTTTTTTTTTTAATTTTAAGTCTTCAAAAAGTCTGTTTTAAAATTCTCTTGCTTTGTTTTAAACCAATACACTAAAAAAATAAAGAAAAGAAAGAAGAAAGAAAATAGCATGAAGTCTGGTTCACAATAAATAATTTGTTAAGTACCGCCTGTGAGTATTTTAAGTGCCAAGGTGAAAGCTGCTGCTGTTGGCTTTCATTGTAAAAGGTGAGTCAGACTCCTGGGCAGGGCAGCACAGACACTGAGCACAGCACCATACAAACACGCCCCTTCCAAGCTCTCCATCTCGGGTGCGAGGCTTTGGCACCACTGAGCCCCTTGCACCTGCGTTGCTGCAGACCATGTAGGTAGCTTCCTCATTGTTCTGGGTACTCTGTATGGGGCCAGGATGAGGCTTCTATAACCCCCCTCCCCTGAAAGCACAGTTTCCTGCTAACTTCTGGCCGGCCCATCATTGAGGAAATAGGTGGTCATTTCACCTTTCCCTTTGACTTTAACAACGCCTCGAAACTCCAAATGATAGCCTTTGGCTGCCAGGACCTGGTACAGATCTGTTGTAACCTACAAGAAAAAAAAACTTTCGTAAATATATGTATTTAAGCAGAAATAAAAACCAAATAATAAATATCATTCATAATGAGGAACAAGACTTTTGCCTATAAAAATCATGTTCGTTTATATGCTATTGACGATATAAGGTCAACATGTGGAAGTTTCTTCCCTACCTTCTCATCAGACTTAATAAAAGACTCAGGCCTCATTCCCACAGAGCATACTACAGCATATGCCTGTACAAGGCTGCATTTAACCTCACAGAGATACACAGGTGTCCCCTGCATCGCTGTGCAGGATGCTGTGACCGCAAGGGCACAGCCGCTGCTCCCAATCTGACATATGTGTGGGTGCAGATGTGTGTCCCCGAACTCATACTGTCTGCATTCAGGGCTGGGGACCCGCACGTCAAATTGGGAGCAGCAGCTTTGTTTATGCTCAAAAAGGTGAAAGTTTAGAACAACAAAAAAGAATCACCTGTATGCAGTCTGGTACTCCAGTGCTGTCCATTCGACTAGCTACATTCACAGTGTTTCCCCAAATATCATACTGGGGTTTACGGGCTCCAATAACACCAGCAACAACAGGCCCAATGTTAAGCCCTAAAAAAGATACAACCACAACACCTGAGAATTAATTACTGAAAGCAAAAATGCCAATAATTAAACCAAACAAGACAATAAGACTTTACAGTAAAGTTAGACACATTTTGTGGCAAAACAGGTGCCAAGCAACCTTTAAAATAGGAATGGCATAAGTTAGCACCCTAAAGTAACAATGTCTTCACATTAAAATAGGTAAACTAGCATGAGCTAATAAAAGCAGGAACCATGTGCACTATAAAGACCTTGCAGAGCTCACTGGGAGCTCTAATATACCAAATCTCAAACAGTTCCTATTGTCAAGAGTTCAGGCTTGCCACCTCCTGCATCTTGCTAATCGTCACCACAGTAATGGGATAAGACATGGGAGGTGGTAAGAGACAAGCTTGGCCTTTCTGCTATAGGAGCTAGCTGAGATGTGCATAATAGTACTCTAAAAATATAAGCATACCTGCAGGAAGCTATAGGTGCATTTTTAAACAGCTGCTGTTTACTTAGCTCTTTTGAACTGACCATAGGGTCACTTTAAAGCAAATTAGAAGACACAGATAATGTTGCAAAAAGGACTTATTAGGGGATGGAAACCAAGTATATGTAGTTCAGACAAGAAATAAGAAAAAGCGAGGCATCAATCTAAGTGCAGTGGTAAAATCTTTATTTAATACTGAGGGATTAAAAACACTCACAAGAATGATAAATAAACAAGCTCATCTGTGATAAGGGGTTGACCGCTCCTCACCGTCCTGCAGTGTCCGCCGGTCACGCGAAGGATGTTGGCTGGGATGGTATGGAGCCGTAAATGCAGTATGGGGATCTCCCTGATGTGTCGAGGTACAGTGAGGCCGATCCAGCGACATCTGTATCAGGAAGAGTCCGCACCACCAGTGTGGAATGCACCGGCAGAGGTGATGTCGCCGGAAAAGGCGGAGGGTCAGCTGTACCAGGAACACAGAGAACAGGCTACGCGCTTGGAGCCTCTAGCTCCTTCTAAAGGCCTCCGTATTAAATACAGCTTTCACTACTGCACTTAGATTGGCGCCTCCTGTTTTCTTCTTTTTTGTCTTTGCATACAGAGTTGGCTTTGCTCTCGAGGATGGCTGCCGCTAATTTACACTAGTTTAGACTCAGTGTTAGAGAGACTTTACAAAGACTTAATTATATTCATTGACATTATATGATAATTTTACAGTGTCTTTTCCCTGTGTTTTTCCCAGCATAATATCACACATTATGTGCCTCGTGTATATCTGATACCTTGGTTATTATCTGTATTACTACTTTTTGGAATACTTCACCTCTGTGCGCCAGAATTTTTTCCATAAATTATGTCGTTCAGAAATGGACAAGAAAGCAATGTGGATGTATGTCATAATGTTGATTATCTACATAATATCTACATAACATAGTAACATAACACTCACCAATCTTCATTTGGAAGTTATTGAAGGAATGCTCATTTATATATGTCATCTGCTCCCTCAGCTTCATTGCGTAGTCTGCCAAGGCTGTAATGTGTGTCTTCCCCTCTTTGTCATAAGTTGTATCATTTAATCCTGAAGCTGCCATATAAGTACTACCAATAGTTTTAATCTTCTCTAACTGACGGAATCTTTCTTCACTGATGATCTGTTAAAAGCAAACATAAGTCAGAACTTCAGTAACCAGGTTTAGAAATGTTAATTTATACACTTTGGCAGATCCGACAGCCAAAACTATTTTTTTCTTTTTGGATAGAGTGAACAAGGATTAGAACCTTGAAACCCTTGTATCTTATTCCACTGACAGACATGATCACCACAAGAAGTGAGAGCACACAGAGAACATAAAAAAAGAAAAGAAGTTGGAGTTGTAATTTAACTGCACACACAAAACAGAATAGAGGACAGACTATTTGAAATGCTGGAAAGGTTTAACCAACAAAGAAACCCTCTGTGCATTGCGATTATGCTGGCATCTACTTTACCAGCATCCAAATGTCACTGATGTCTGTTTTGATGAAGAAAGCTACAGGAGCCTTTATTGCACATGTTTCTGTGTGATTTTGGGCAAAACCAATTACGCATTTTGTTCTTCAGCAGCTACAAGTGTAGAAATCGTGTCAGTCAGAGATTTGTTTGTCACAATAAACACTAGCTAAATATTCCTCAGAGCTAATCTGAAATAAGGAGGATATCTTAAAATGGCAAAACGTTAACATAGAACTGACATGAATGAAAATTAAATTGCAACTTCTGAAAGGTTTTTTACTTCAATGCAGAGAATGCATGAAGGTAAAAAAAACCCTAACACCTTTTTTGCCTATATAACCACTAACTATTCAGTAAGGTACCAGATGCAGTGGGACTGCGTTGGGCAATTATTCCAGCACAGTCTCACCACATAATAAAGCAAAATGCCTCGTAACGCACTGCGCTCAATGGAACTTTATGAATTGTCTCTGTGACATATAAATACAATTTTGTTTAAAAGAAAAAGTAAACAATGCAATGGGCCAAGACTGGCACATCAGCACTGCACTGATCCGGACGGATCACACAGCACACCAGCAGCAGCTGATGTGAATAAGCCCGAAAGCTTTGAATGTCTGGATCCAACACAGAGAAGACTAAAATCAGAACTCCAGCCCAAAGCATGAGGATAAAGTGAATAGCCCATTAAAAATAAAATAACAAAACTAGCTTTTGCTGAAAAACCAAGAGCTTCAATCCAAAGTATGTTTTTCTGCCACTAGATGTCTTGGGTCTGATAGCCAGCATCATTCAATCCACTTTCTCTGAGCCCTGATCATCCTCGACTCACCCTAGCTTGTGAAAGGACAGTGATGGGAGAAGCAGCACAGTGACACAGCTTTCATTTAAAAAAAATACAAATTGCAAATTTAATGATGTATTAAGTTGTGTCTTTTATATCTGTCTAGAGGTCAGTATTAACCACTTAAGCTCCATAAGATTTTACCCTCTTCAAGACAAGACCATTTTTTGCTATTCAGCACTGCACTACTCTAACTGGCAATTGTGCAGTCATGCAACACTGTAGCTACATGAAATTTATACAATTTTTTTCACACAAATAGAGCTTTCTTCTGGTGGTATTTGATCACAACTGTTATTATATAAACTAAAAAAAGACTGAAGATTTTGAAAAAAATTTTTTTTTTAACTTTCTGCTATAAAATAAATCCAATAAAAAATTAAAAAAATCAAATGTCTTCATAAATTTAGGCAAAAATGTATTCAGCTTCAAACAAAATCCCAATAAGTGTATATTAATTGGTTTGCGTGAAAGTTATAGCACCTACAAACTATGGGATATATACTGGAATTTTTATTTATTTTATACTAGTAATGGCATTGATCAGTGACTTGGATGCGACAGGCAACCTCACACTGACATTGACCTCACCAGTGACACGATTATGATGATCAGTGCAAATACTGTACGCTGTCACTGTACTAGTGACACTGGCTGGGAAGGGGTTAACATCTAGGGGCAATTAAAAGGCTGTGTGCCTAACACTGTGTACTGTGTGTAGTATGTGCTGCTTTTACTAAGTGATGTGCCTGTGATTTTTTTCTCCCTGCAAAACGGTGAATAAACACAGGCACATCACTCAGTAAAAGCAGCACATACTACACACAGTACACAATGTTTATTCTCCGTTTTGCAGGGAGAAAAAAACAAACAAAGAACAGGCACATCACTGCTGTCTGTACAGAGCTTTGTGTTGTTTGTCAACACTGAGCTCTGTTCTGTCATTTGCTCAGCAGGTCCTGGCCATAAATCATTGGCTGGGACCTGCTGATCAGCTTGTGCTGTAGTGAATGACAGCACAGCCAGGGCAGTGTGCCCCCTAACCGACAATACCAGATCACGTACACGTGCGTGATCTGGTGCTGCAGGGTCACTCTGCCACAGTAAATCTGCGTAGGCAGTCCACAAGCAGTTAAGATTAATGTGTTGTGAAGTAATACACTGGTGGCACAGTGTTACAATGGGCTGCTGGAGTAACAGTGATTCAGCCTTGCTTTGAGCTAAGTAGTTGAAGGGCCTACTAAAAAACTCTGTTCTATTCATATCAAATAAGGTAGGCCATAACACTGCTTAGTTGTTGTAAACTGCCCATTCAGAATGGTCAGCTTAACATTAAATACAAAGTACATTAAAGGAAATATATATATAAAAATCACCTCATCGAAGTCAGCAATGATCTCATTGAGTAAGCGCAGACACTCCACTCCTTCGTTATTGGCCTCAAGCTCAACATAGAACTCTGAGAAATTGCTGATTGAGGCAAACATTACACATACGCATTCACAGGATTGATAATAAAGTTCATCATTTCTATGTTCTCTTGCCAGGAAGTGCGCCGCTACATCTTTGGGGAGAATGTTGTGTAAGAGGCGTCTATTGTAAGCTTGCAATTCCTCCATTTCCTCCTTCTCTCCAGTTGCCTATATAGAAGTACAGGTAAATATCGAAATAAAAAAATAAAAATAATTTTTCTTTCTTTTACACATGCACTTTATACGTTCCTTTATCAAACTAAAATTTTAAAACTGAGGTAGTGCAAAAAGAAGAGATGATACTTACCTGTCTCAATGCCCATGACTCTGATCTCTGTTCTTTTGCAGAAGTATCTTCAGCATTCAACACTTCTGAGAGTGTTGGATGTCTGCATCCCCCACTGAGCACTGTGTTTCTATATACCAGCCACTGTCACTACAGTTCAGAAAAGAAAGCCTTAAAAAACTATATGCAGCCATCTAAGAATTAGTAAGCTGCAATATAATAAACATTTGCCTTTTGGGTTTAATACTACTTTACGTTACTCAGGGGTGTAAAACTGTCAGCCCTCCAGCTGTTGCCAAACAAGTTCCATGAGGCATTGCAATGCTGACAGTTACAAGCATGACTCCAAAAGGCAGAGGCATTATTGGACTGGTAGTTTTGCAACAGCTGGAGGGCCTCCAGTTTGACACCCCTGCGTTACCTGTTTCATCAGTCTGTATAATAACTAGTTACTGTGTGAAGGTAAACTTTGTCAATATGGGAACTACACTGCATAGGATATGGGAATTGCACAGTATAGCCATATGAGATGAGTGTTAAATTAAAAAAAAAAAGCTTGCTCCCATAGACCAAATACAAATCAGAAAGGAAGGTTCCACCAAAAGGACAATGTCCTTTAGATCCAAAATATATTAGGAATCTCTTTCTGCTGGCTTTATCTAGATTATTCTGTTTTTCTTATATTACCACTGTTTTTTGGCTATAAAAACTATGGGTTCTGGATGTTTCAAGTGAAGAATGTTGTACTTTAATCTGTGTGCAAATGGTATCTGACATGTTTCCTTGCAACTAAGGTGCATGTTTAATAAACTGAGAGGTTTTCTGCCTTTACACATTTCAACCCTTCACCGCACATAAAGCTCCCAGACAAGAGCCAGTCTATTAACGTTTGCAAAAGTGAATGAAATATACCGTTAATGGCTGAAATGCGTAGTGTAACAGTGCAAGATCAGGGGATCAAACCCCTATATAAAAGATAACAAAATAAGAGTTAAAAAAATTAAACTAAAGTTAATAGACACATACAGCATATGAGAGAGACCACTCATAAATAATTGTATTTATATCAAGACATTTCTATGACACTTTTAACTGAGTATTTAATATTTTACAATAATAAGATTTTTTTTTCTTAAAACATCACATTAATATAAATGGTACTTGAGTGGTTCTGGCGTTTATACCTGTAGCTTCCACAGGAAATCCAACCGAGCTGTAGACTCCACTTGTTGAGCATGGAGGTATAGAGCCAACACAAACACGGTCAAGATAACAGGGGTTACATACTTCAGAGGTATCTTACTGCCCACGACACTAGAGAGCAAGAGGCATGAGAAAACAGTCTGGTAATGCTTGTAGCAAACTCTTTTTTTAAATATCTATTTATTTAGAAACCTGGTTACATTCACAAACACAAGAGACATACAGCTCAATACATATAAGTGCCTCCAGAGGTGCATGAAGTTAAATAACAAACCTGAAGATTCAAAGGCTAAGACAGCACACGACTACCCAAAATAAGTGTTGTCAGGGAACAACAAGGCTAGCCAGAATAGAAAGTCTTTCCCGATTCCTATAGTTTTTCCTAGTGCTGGGACCCCCTCCTCCATAACCTAAACAGGAATTCTTGTGCAACTAGAGTGTTCCTACTGGCTATGAAGACACTGTGAAATAGCCAGACTGTGCATCCATGTCTGACAGTTCTCCAATGTCAGTTTTGCATACAAAAGACATTGCTTCTAGAGACTAGGAACAGTCCTCATAACATTCAGTTTGCAAATACACATCAATGAAAAGACAATGGATAATGGTTATCCTCTCTGCTAAACTTTACACAGGTTTTCCTATATAAAGAATAGAAAAAACCTGTGTAAAGTTTAGCAGAGAAGATAACCATTATCAAAATATTAGTTTCAGCTAAAATAATGTCATAAAACTACAAATTAAAAGAATTAGGACCCCCTAGTTTCTTGAAACTTATACTCATTGTCCATTTCCATTTGCTCTGCTGTTGCTGAGCCATAAAAGGGTATGTGAAAGCATGTGTCTACCCCCCCCCCCCCCCGGATCTCCTGTGATGAGTGGTGGGTGCCCAAACAGACAAAAGTGAGGCCTGAGTGATTTCACATCAGGATTTGGAGAATTCTTAGCCCTGTGAGCTCTAGCCACATTTACGTGAAGCGTGCACAAGGCTTTTTTCTTCATCCCAGTGGGCAACTTTAGTGGAGGGAAAAAGAAAGGTGAATGCCACCATGGGCAGGTTCATTTTAAAATAAGATAAATCAGGTCATTACCATTACTTACCATTGTTCACCTTCTTGAGTTTGATTGAAGGAGCTGAAAATAATAATACCTTGTTAAAAAGTCTACTTTAGATTAACACTGTCAAATGTGCTTTTGTTAACTATACATATGTGCTAAAGCTTCCCATACACTTGCATATCAGACCACATCAGACTGTAGCCAAATCAGACACATATCAGCAGTCTGGACAGATGCAAAGAACCTGCCATTACAAAATTCACACGTATATGCACTTCCAGATGGCATTAAATGATTACCTTTCTGCAACACACATTTTAATGGTACTTATTCAAAGCAATGCAAGAATTCATAGAAAAAAGGTTAATGTTGTTTGATTCTCATAAGTAGCAACATTCAATGCCAGAGACCTTCTTCTGACCTATCTTGTCATTCAGCAGTCAGCCAAGCAAATCTTTTTGTAGACTGCCATCGTTTCTCCAGATATCAGTGAAAAAGTTGGTGCAAAACAGAGCATTCATATTTACACCGGTCAGCCATAGCTTTATGACCATTGACAGGTTAAGTGAATAACATTGATAACCTCATTACACTGGCATCTGAAAGTCAGTGAAAGATAGATTAGGTAGCAAGTAAAAATGGGCATCACAGTTTGTTGTGTATGGGGCTGTATAGTTGCAGCCCGGTCAGGGTGCCCATGCTGACCCATGTCCACAGCCAAAAGTGCCTACAATAGGCATGTGAGAACAAGAACTGGGCCATGGAGCAATAGAATAATTTGGCATGGTCTGATGAATCATGTTTTCTTTTACATCCTGTGGATGGCTGGTTGCATATGCATCGCCTACTTGGGGAAGAGATGCCACTAGGATGCAGTATGGGAAGAAGGCAACCTGGAGAGTGTGATGTGGCTGAAGCATTATGGGTGGAACTGCACATGGGGGTGCGTACTACAAAGGTAATCATTAAAGTTTGTTATAGGCCACCCAGTGTGGCCTCCCAGTGTTATTGAGGAGGTGGCAACTCAGTTCCTTGCACAGATCAAAAGGACTGCAAGAGCTGGGACAGTGATAATAATGGAGGATTTTAACTACCTGGAAAATGACTAGAGTAACGGTACTGCAGGAACATTTAAAGGGCAAACATTTATAAGCCTACTAAAGGACAATTAAATGATACAGTTCATAGAGGCCCCAACTCGCAATGATGCTCTGCTGGACCTGGTAATCTCAAACCATGCAGAGCTTATTACGAATATCCATATAAAAACATCTGGGTAGCAGTGACCATAACATGATTTCATTTATTGTTAGCAGTAATCAGCAAGCATATACGGGAAAAATAAAAATGCTCAATTTTAAGAGAGCTAATTTTCCAAGGCTGAGAGCTGAACACAACACAGAAATGGGAGTTCTTCAAAAAGACTGTATGTGAACACACTGCAAAATATATTCTCATGGGCAACAAGTTTAAAAGGCTAAAAATCAAAGCTATGTGGCTTACGACCAAAGTTAAAAAAGCTATAGATAATAAGAAAAGAGCATTTATTAAATATTAAAATGAAGGAACACTATCATTGTTTAAACAGTACAAAGAATGTAACAGAATATGCAAAAAGGAAATAAAGGCCACAAAAATTGAAATCGAATGACAGATTGCAAAAGATAGCAGGAAAAACCCCCAAAAATTCTTCAAATATATTAATAGTAAAAAGGTCAGGTCCGAGCATGTAGGCCCTTTACAAAATAGTCTACAGTGCATGACTGGAGACAAAAAGAAGACAAACTTATTAAATACCTTCTTCAGATCTGTGTATACAAAGGAGCATGGGGGAGCTCTTGTCCATAATGGGCATGCTATTGACACAGCTCCAGATGACACACAGTGGCTCACAATTGATATGATCCAGAAATATTTAGACAGAATAAAGGTAATTAAAGCACCTGGACTGGAAAGTATACACCCACGGGTCCTTATAGAATTGAGCGCTGTCATTTCAAAGCCATTGTTTCTAATGTTTAGGGACTCTTTAATGACTGGCATAGAACCACTGGATTGGTGTATGTGGTGTCTATATTCAAAAAGCGGTCAAAAACTTTACCAAGTAATTATAGACCTGTTAGTTTAACATCTATAGTTGGGAAGATACTGAAGAGTTTAATAAAAGAGCACATAGATGAGTTCTTGCTGGAAAAAAATATTTTAAGCAACAGCCAGCATGGATTCATGAAAGACAGAAGTTGTCAAACAAATTTGATTTCTTTTTATGAGGAGGTGAGCAAAACCTTGGACAGAGGGGTGTCGGTGGACGTGGTATACTTGGATTTTGCAAAAGCGTTTGACACAGTTCCCACACACGGCTAATGTGTAAGGTAAAGTCTACAGGCTTGGAAAAATCTGTATGTAAATGGATAGAAAACTGGCTAAAAGATCGTATTCAAAGAGTAGTGGTTAATGATTCATACTCTGAATGGTCTGGGGTTGTCAGTGGTGTACCCCAAGGTTCAGTGTTGGGACCCTTACTTTTTAATATATTTATACACGATATAGAGTCTGGGATTAAAAATCCCATTTCAGACTTTTCAGATGACACCAAGCTGTGCAGTGGAATAACGTCCTTACAGGATGTCTCCAACTTACAAATCAACCTCAATGCACTGTTTAATTGGTCAACTATGTAGCAAATGAAGTTTAATGTTGATAAATGTAAGGTTATGCACTTGGGGGCTAAGAATATGCGTGCATAATAAATACTAAAGGGGGGGTACAATTGGGGGAATCAATGGTGGAGAAGGATCTGGGAGTTCTGGTAGATCACAAGCTTAATAATGGCATGCAATGCCAAGCTGCGGTTTCTAAGGCAAGCAAAATCCTCTCTTGTATTAAAAGAGGTATAGACTCCAGAGAGAGAGATATCATATTACCCCTGTACAAATCATTAGTAAGACATTATCTGGAATATGCAGTTCAGTTTTGGGCTCCAATTCACAAAAAGAACATTGGGAAACTGGAGAAAGTACAGACAAGGGCAATCAAACTGATAAACGGCATGGAGGAGATCAGCTATGAGGAAATATTAGAGGAACTGCATTTATTCTCTCTTGAGAAGAGGAGATTAAGGGGGATATGATCAACATGTATAAATACATCAGTGGCTCATATCGTGAACTCGGTGTAGTTATTCACCTTGAAGTCATCACAGAGGACAAGGTGGCACTCTTTACGTCTGGAGGAAAAGAAATTTAATCTCCAAACGGAGAAAGGTTTCTTCAGAGTAAGAGCTGTGAAAATGTGGAACAGACTCCCTCAAGAGTTGGTTTTGACCAGCTCAGTGGATTGCTTTAAAAAAGGCCTTGATTCTTTATTGGATACACAGAATATAACTGATTACTAACATTTATAGGTAAAGTTGATCCAGGGAATATCCGATTGCCTCTCAGGGGATCAGGAAGGATTTTTTTTCCCCTGCATAAGCAAACTGGATCATCCTTTGCTGGGTTTTTTGCCTTCCTCAACTGTAGGATTATAACTTTTTTTTTTTTTTATGGTTGAACTGAAAGGACCTTTTGTCTTTTTTCAGCCAGACTATGTAACTATGGAGGAGGCAGTGTGATGCTTTGGGGAATGTTCTGCTGGGAAACCTTGGGGCCTGCCATTATGTTGCTGACTCTCTAATGGCAGTGGCCTCTTTTAGCAGGATAATGGGCCCAGCCACACTGCAAAAATGATTCAAAAATGGTTTGAGGAACACAAAGAGTTCTTCTTGACTTGGCCTCCAGATCTCAATTCTGTGGGATGTGCTGGAAAAACAAGTCCAATCCATAGAGGCCAAACATCGTTACCTACAGGAATTAAAGTGTTACTAAACCCAGAACCCTGCATTCACTATGTCCAAAGTCACATCCTTGACACGTTTTGTCTCTTGTGAAGAAGTCGGAAGTGATGAAACGCGTCATGGATGCGACGTCAGACGTAAAACAAGAAGTTGTGGAGCGGCTATCATGATTGAGGTTTTTATTAACTGACTGATATTTTCTGAGGATTCATGTTCCCTATTATGGAGGAGTAAAGCTTTTTTCATTTGTTTTATTGTAAGCATAACTTTATTAAAGTAAACCCCTTTTATCATGACTTACTGCACTATAAAGACTTTGTTTTTAACCCTTACAATGCTACCATATGGAGAGTGAACAGAGCAGGGATGATCGGATGAGAAGAGCCATTTACGTTTATGAAAGTGTTTAGTCCGGTAAGGTGTATGTGTGTAAGGTGACGGGGAGTGCATTGCACATTTACACTTATACCGTGAATATAAGGGAAGCACTTTTTGGTATCCAAAAGGATATTGCACTATTATTTGCTTTTTTTGGAGTTAAAAAATTGAAGAAGAGAAAAGGACTGATTGGAGCACGTTTTTTTAGACTAGTATAAGATTGGAAGTTATATACAAGTTTTGATAGGGTAAGGGTGTTTAATACAGCCATTTAGATGTGGACACTAAGTGGGGTGATACTTTAGTAACACTGGATGATTATATTTTTTTTTTATATTTATGTGGGATAATGCTCTATATTGAGTTTTCTTTTTTTGAGGTTTACGCATATCAGTAGTAGTACAGCATGATTTTTTTCCCCATTGAGATATGATGTGTTTTCAAAGTGATCCTTTAATTTTTTTGAGCAGTGTATAAACTGTTAAATACTTTTTCTCATCAGTAGTTGGAGCAGTCTTGTGACTTCTATCAGTGTTCAGCCGAGCACCCGTTAAAGCTTGTAGGAGGAGTTTTCATTCTGCTCTAGGAGGATGCAGAACCCCTGATCTATGTCTGGACAGTGCTGATTGGCTCTGTGCTGATCACATGCACCCTCCCAAGAATAAAAAAAAAAAAACCTCTCTAGCAATACACACCAAACTGAGCATGTGGAGAGCGTCTCCACATGATATTGCTTATCAGGAGATAAGAGGGGAACACTGGAAGAAGGGATAGATAAGAGATAGGATCAAACTGAGTTTTTACACAATGCAGAGGATTAACCCCTTAGGTTCCACAGTTAGTATAACAAGCATGCTTTACTGCATATATAGACTGATTTTACTGTTGTGGGTTTAGTAACACTTTAAGGGATCTGCTACTGAGGGCTTGGTGTTAAATACCCCAGCATACCTTTAGAGGTCTAGTGGCTGTTTTGGCAGCAAAAGGGGGACCTACTTAATATTATGTGGGTGGTCATAAAATTATGACTGATTGGTGTACAGTATGTCATCATACTTTGATAGGTGGATCCTGCCCATAACCTCTATATAATGTCTGAGGTGAGCTCTTGACATGAAGATCTAATGACAATATAAACTGACAATATAGTCTCAAGACAGACTCAAAACAGAGGACTGAACCATGCATAGAAGATCTCTAATCTGCTGCATTAGGTTTTAGGTCTTCAGATTTCTTGTTTAGTTTCCCAGGGAATAAAAGACATGTACAGCAGAGTTTTTAATAGATGTCTGATAAGGTTGTGATAACATGTTATGCGTACAAGAATATTTATTTATCCTTCACACATACTGGCCTTGAAATCCAGGCCCTGAGATAGATCTCAAACAAACAAGCACTACCACTGCTTATATATTAATACAAAGACAAAAAGGAGTTGACCAGTGTTTAGAGAGTAGCTGATGTGATAACAAACATGAATGAACCATAACAGAAGAGTTTGTTTATATTCACTGGGTGAATATTTGACCTGTGTGTTTATATTACTAACCTGAATGGATCAAATCAAGTGACTGGATATCACCTTGTTTAACTGAAAGCATAGTCACAAAATGAACAAAGACCAACATGGTATAGCAAACCACAGACATAAGGGGGTGGTTGGACATGCGGACATAATCCAAACAAACTCCAGGTGATCTTTGCATAATCAATAGTTGATATGGTCAATCATTCATATCTATGCTATACAGGGTGGTGAGGTGGCCTGAAGGGACTGGTGCAGATAGGTACTGCAAGCACAGGCTTATTAGAATAGGACACCAATAATAATTTGAATACAGTTTTAAGTTCTCATTCACATGGGCGTACTTAGGCATACACCTGTTTGAGGGATGAGTTTTGCCTGCACAGGTGTTCTGTGTGTGCATATGCAGGCAGTCCTATTAATTTCAACTGGGAAGCAGAGGCTGCATGGACACAGCCACTGCTCTCTATTTGACATTCGTATGGTTGTGTGTCCCCCAACTCACACTGTCTGCACTGAGAGACCCGCACCCACATGGCTGTCAAATTGGTTATGGAACTGCCTGCATGGAACACCTGTGCATCCCCTGCAGGCAAAACACGGCCCTCACATGGATGAATGCTTAAGTATGCCTGTGTGAACGAGGCCTTACTGATGACTGGCTATTCCTGCCATGCTTATGTGGTATCCATGCTGAATTTTGTAACAGAGACAAAAAAGTTATTAGAAACTCCTCTATGCCCAGGTTCACACTATGCCGTGTGGGACACGGCATGTAATTCGCACAGGAATCACATTGCTGTGCGAATTACATGCAAATATCTGTGCGGTGCATTTTGAGCCACACATTTTGTATGGCTCAAATCGCATCTGCACCAAAAAGGTGCAGGACCCTTTTTAAATCAGCACCTGAATGGCATCACAAGAGTGTTCTCACCCATGCGATGCGATTTCTGTCAATTGTAACGCGTTTTGCTATCTGTTTCGGGTATCATTTATTACTGATACCCGCACCAGATCGCATGAATGCGATGTGATTGCCATGCCATGAAACACACAGGATCCGCAGCGTTTCCCGCACCGCATTGGTGTGAATCTAAAGGATTCTTACTAAACTGCAGGTTCCCAATCACTAAATGTTTGGTGTTTCCAAACACTAAATATATTAACCACATCAGCTCCGGAAGATTTACTTCCCTTCATGGCTAGGCCATTTTTTGCTATTCAGTGCTGCACAATTTCAACTGGTAATTGTGCGGTCATGCAACACTGTACCCAAACGATATTTATGACCTTTTTTCACACAAATAGAGCTTTATTTTGGTGGTATTTTATCACCACTGGGTTTTGTATTTTTTGTGATATTAATGAAAAGACTGAAAATATGAAAAAAATAACCAATAAACAATATTTTCTACTTTTAGTTCTAAAAAATAACCAATAAACTCAAAGTTAATCATGAATTTAGGCCATAATGTATTCTGCTACATGTCTTTGGTAGAAAAAAATCCTAATACGTATATGTATATTACTTGGTTTGTGTGAAAGTTATATATTGGAATTTACGCAGCTTTTACTTTCTGACGGCCTATCACATTTCTTGAATGCTAGGGCACTACAAACACCCCCAAATTACCCATTTTTGAAATGTAGACACACCAAGGAATTTGCTGAGAGACATGTTGAGCTCATGGAAGATTATATTATTTGCCATAAATGTTTGGAAAAATTACAATTTTGTTTTAATACAAAGTTGTTACTTAAATTATATGGCTCATGCATGCCATTTGTGTATGTAGAATAATACCCCAAAACACATTCTGCTACTTCTCCCAAGTATGGGGATACCACATGTGATACTTTTTTGCAGCCTACCCACATACAGTACACCAAAACCCAATGACCACCTTCAGGCTTTCAAAGGGCATGTTTTCTCATATCACTTCCTTACTACCTATCACAGTGTTGGAGGCCCTAAAATGCCAGGATAGTACAAACACCCATACCCCCATCCCAAATGACCCCTTTTTGAAAAGTAGATACCCCAAGGATTTTGATAAGAGGCATGATGAGTATTTTGCAGATATCATTTTTGTTACAGGGTTTTGAAAAAGAAAAAATACATTTTCGTTCTTCATTTTCCACAAACTTGTGGCAACAAATGATATCTACAAAACACTCACCATGCTCCTTAGCAAATACCTTGGAGTGTCTACTTATTTGGAGGGGTGTTTCTAGTATCCTGGCATTTCAGGGCCAACATTAGAAGCTTATGCCACACATCACCCACTCTTTTTACCACTTGAAGACAAAGCCTTTTCTGACACTTTTTGTTTACATGAAAAACCTTTTTTTTCTAGAAAATTACTTTGAACCCAGAAACATTATATATATATATATATATATATATATATATATATATATTTTTTAAGCGAAGGCCTTTGAGAATAAAACAGTGGGTTTTGAAATCTGTCACACAGTATGTGCGCCGTAATTTTTAAAACGCAAATTTTTTGGAAAAAATACACTATTTTGGAATTTTAATGCACAGAAACACAGCATATTACCAAATTGTTTGATCAGATATAAAAGATGATGTTACACCGAGTAAGTAAACTTACCATGCTTTGAAACTGGACACGCCTGTGCAATGGTGACAAACTACGTACATTTTTTATATCGATAAATGGCACTTTAAAAGCTTTTACAGGTCACCACTTTATATTTACAGGAGTTCTAGTACTAGAATTACTGCCCTTGACCAGATGTTCGCAGTGATACCTCACATGCCTGGTGCAATCTCTGTTTACATACTGACATGGGACTGAGTGTGGGTGTCCCTTCCCACTGCTTGAAAAACAAAGCCACTAGGATTGCTTTTACATGAAAGCTGACCCCCAGCTGAAAAAAACAATACCAGAATTATGCCTGTAGCTGTAGGCATCATCCCGGTATAACCACTTAAATTCCAGCAAGGTAACAGAATGTTGCTGGTCCTTGTTGGGCAGAGAACATGGACATATGATGGATCGGGTCTGTGGACCAATATGACCGCAATTCATTCTTTTTTGTAATGTCCATGTTGAGGGTTAGACTCAAAAAAAGTTTTAAATTCAGAAACCATGATAGGTTTCCATGCAGATTGTCTGGCAAGTACTAAATTTGAGTGGGCGACCATGTATAGTCGTGTGTATAAATTGCTTTGGCCCACAATGAATTATATATTGATCCATACAAACAATATAATAGTATTGACGGTGATTAACGACCTATAGTGTGAGAGCGATAGTGTGCAATCTAACGCTAGCTGACCCTGGCTGCAAGGGGAGCTTACAGACCTGGACACTATCTGATGTTGCTAGTGGCATTAATACAGTGATCAGTGAAGAATTCTATATACTGACACTGTGCTAACAGCACTGGTTGGGTGAGGGGGTGATCAAAAGGTTAACAGGGGCAGGCAAAGGGTTAAATGTGCTAATCTAATGTGTGTGTAAAACGTAGTGCTTTTACTCAGTGCCGTGTTCTTTCTTCTCTCCCTGGACTAACAGGGGGGGCAGTGGAGGGCGCACACCCGGAAAAAGAAAGCAATATAAGGGTACATCGCTTTGCTCAAAGCTGTCGCTCACCTGCACATTGTGGGCGGGCAGTTGGCAAGTGTTAAAAATATAAAAAACCTTAAAAAAAAAAAAAAATCAGAGTAGTGCAATGTTACACTTTGCATTGCAGGAGCAATGAAGATTATTGCGCTGCAATGCAAAACTCACTGTCAACTGTCATGAATGGGTAAGTTCATAATACAGTGATCAGTGATTGGCTCCAGTTGTTCACATGGTACAGGGTGCTGTGATTGGCTCCATGTATCATGTGAGAGCTGTGGGCCAATCACAGTTCACCGGGAAGAGAAGCAAAGCTGTTATGAATCAGACTGTGCCCCCTTGTGCTAGGAAAAGGCAGAGCAACGTACCGATACGTCAATTTGCATGTAGCTGCAACCAGTCCGCAGTACATTACAGGCGGTCTTAAAGTGGTTAATAGTTAGACAGCCAACCAATACAGAATTTAACCCAGTGGGTTAAAGTGGAACTAAAAGGTAATTTTTTTTAATTAAAATAATAAAATTGCTATATTCACCTGCTCTGTGCAATGGTTGCACAGAGCAGACCTGAACGCCCCCTCTTCTGAGCTCTCCCACCGGCGATCTTGGCTCCTGCTGGCTCTGGGGGCACTCAATAGGTACAAACAGCATGGATTGGCCCCCGCCTCCAACTTCCTCCTCATGGCATTTGACTGACAGTAGAAGGAGCCAATGGCTCCTGCTGCTGCCCAAGTCATTGTGTGAAGAGCACAAAAGGAGAGGGAAGAGATCCACTCATGCACAGTGCTGGATCGATTGCGGCCTCAGGTAAGTATTTAGTGAGGTGGAGGATGACAGGAAGCTATAAAACGTTCTTTACCCTAATGCAGGGGATGCATTAACCACTTGTCACCCGCCCACAGTACATTTACTGTGGGTGGGTGACAGCTCCAGGCTAAAGTGACATACTGGTATGTATGTCATTTAGACCTTTGGCCTAAATCTATGAAGAAATATTATTTGCAAAATTTTATAACAGAAATGAAAAAAAAAAAAATTTTTAATTTTTGGTGTTTTTTTTTTTTTTATAGGAAAAAATACAAAACCCATTGGCGATTGAATGCCACCAAAATAAATCTCTGTGTGAAAAAAAAATTATCTAAATTTAATTTGGGTACAGTTCCACATGACCAAGCAATTGCCACTTAAAGTAGCACAGTGCTGAATAATAAAAAATGTCCTGATCATGAAGGCAGGGGTAAAACCTTCTGAAGGTTTAGTGGTTAAAAGAGAAGCATGGGCTTAACAAAAAAAAACATTTTATACTCTCCTAGGTGGATGCAGCATCAATCCGATGCTGCATCTGTCCCCCGACGATCAAAGGCTGCTGATTGCTGAGTTCTCCCCCTGCACTCTGAGCAGAGAGCCATGACTGTCCGTCTCCAGTGATCTGCTCCCACAGCACTCACTGGAGTGCTGGGCTGTGCAGGTGGCAGGAGGGGCTGGCTCTTGGCAGAACGCTGAGAGGCTGAGCCAGGTACCAGTCCAGGTTGGGCCGGCTGACTTTAGCCTGATGTAGGTGGAAAACGAGTCATAGGAGTGAAAAATAAACTGCACTCCTGTGACCTACAGGAGAGGTATAGACAAAATAGCTTTGGCTATACTTCTCCTTTAAGTTAAAACATGTTTTGGCTTTAGAACCACTTTAAACTCCAATAGTTGTGTATTTCTCTTCATGGTCATTCCTTCCTAGTTTTTCCAGCCTGTGTTGGTCATTCACAAGGCAAATAAAGTAGTCAAACTCTCCTGTTTAAAATAAGTTGCCCCAAAGCTGAATGAGACAGTAATGGCTACAACAGGGTCACAGCTTGGAACTCTTGAAAGAAATGTTGTCACTGAAGTCCTAAGCACATATAAGTAGTTGGCAGGCACTTTATAACATCTGTGTTTTTTGCCCAATAACTGACTGTAAACTGTTACACTCCTCTATCACACATTTTCTGCTTTGTGCTTCTGCTGAATGCTGACAGCAGGTCTGCAGGAAAACATCTTCCCACATGATCACAACTTCATGTGAAATATTTACAACCAAGATAACGTTATATAATGTATACTCTTACAGGCAAACTAGCATTTAATAATTGTACCTATAATACAAGCTATTCTTTGTGTCAATAGGCTTTATATGTAGGTGCATATACTTCTATACGTATATATTTTGTTTGTGACAAGTTTCAATGCCTCCTATTTGCTATGGTGATTCTTACATGATCATATATTTTAGATTCTTACCTTATTTATTTTGTGTTATTTATATATGTCTATATTTCATTTGTGTTAAGTTTTGATATCTTTAATCATGCCGTTGTATTTTCTATACATGCATGTACTTTAGTCTTTTATCTTATGTATTATTTAGCATATTCAGTTGCACCAAGCAGGCTCATTTTAGTTTTTAATTTTACCATTTGAGCTTTATTTTGGTCACATATTGTGTCTTATAGTCCTCCCTGGCAATCCCATGCATTGAGAAAGAGTCTGAGCAGCCTCAAAACATGTAGCCATACGTTCTCCACACCCACCAGCGTCTGACATCACACAGGAATTTCCTATAGCTGTCTGACTCGCATTGCTCCCTGAGTATTTCCTGGCCGATTGAAGAACAGAGTTTTTGGACTGGATTACCTCTGCTATGTGCACAGTCCCCAGTAGATAAGTTTCATATGACAGGCGTGGTTCTCCATAGCAAATGTGAGTTGGCAGTTGTCGTTTTTAATCAATAAATGTGAGTTTCTTACTGCACTTAGATGCGACCTCTGCTGTTACTTTTTGCTGCTTTAGAGATTCCTTCAGCGTTCAGTGTTGGAAGCCAGCTGAGATAGCCCCTGATGTTTCCTACATGGCCTTTATGAATTCTTTACTGCACATCCATTTTAGAGGAGTTATAGTTTGACAGCTTGCGCCACAATATAGTGTTCTTTTGTAATAAAGGCTTCTTATCTTCCTTTACCTTGCTTTAAAATAGTCACAGCTCAGTGTACATTCACAACACATCTCGGTGCTGCAATGAATTAACTCCCTTGACCTTTTGTGGGAGTTATGTTATCCTGGCCAGCTCAACAAAGATGTCTGAAGACCCTGAATCCAGATAAAGTCATGGAGAAGATGTCAGCATGGTGAGGGAACGTGTGGAAGTCACATCGCTGCAGGGAAGGCAAGTACCGAAGGATGTAGTTCTGCTTTAAAGTACGTATAATTCTATAATTGGGAACAGTTCAGCTGCAGGTAGCCTACAGGCAGTACTAGTGATTAGTCCTTTCACATCTGCTTGCCTTTTTTGGGCACAGCTTTCACAGTACATAGAGTTTAAATAGAATAATTTCAAAATACACCTAGTCTAGGTTCACAACTGTGCAGGTGGTGCAGCTCGCGTTTGCATGGGCACAGCAGCCCATTCATTTTAATGGACTGCTGTAACTGTTTTCTGCAGGGAAAAAGTCCCTGACCCTTTTTTAAAATGTGGCTGCATGAAACTGCATAGCACTATGTGATTTCATGCACCTGAAAACACGCTGTGTTACTGATGTGTAGGGGGTGCCATTAAGAGTTAATGGCATCCCCTTGCGTCTGCTAAAAAACAGTGCTTTTAGCTGCAGGAAAACGTGTGAAATACATGAATTTCTACACCCACTACAGTGTGATACTAGGCCAAACCTGGATGATCATAAAGACAAAACCATAGCGCCTTCCTTCCATACTCTCCTTCTTAGAGGCCTTGGTTTACTAATTAAATAATAGTGTCCCTTAAAAAAGAATTTTTAATTGGTAGATAAAAAGCTTAGATTAAAAATTGTTAGTGAAAATCAACAGCTAACTAATCTAAATCACTGTCACTTTAACTTTAGTAGTTTAAAGAATGAAGAAACCAAGAAAGGGTTACAAGCTCCAGAGAAGCTCCTCATAAATCACAGAGCACTCATCTGTAATGATGTGTGCAAAGATTACTTTACATCAAATTTACTCCAAAACTGGAGTGCCTGGAGGAATTGTCAAGGAAGAAGCGCATATGAACAAGGCTTCTGAGAGGCAGTAGGCTCTTTTTGTTAAGAATCAAATGATATTAGATGTTCACTACTGAATAGTCTAACATAAATGTAGCCATTTCTGTTGATCTCACATGGTGGCTAAGTAGTTAATACTCTTACCACGCAGTGATGGACTGGCGGTGCCAATGCCACATGGCACAATATCTGCATGGTATTTGCAAAGTGATATGGTTTATTGCAACAAGCCATACGTATAATGTCTTCCTTTCAAAGCTGGAGAGCATGGTAAGGACATTAACTCTGAGGCTCCTTCATTAGAGAGGAAATGATAAATTTATACATCCGATAAAGCACTATGTCAAAGCTATATAAAAATTAAAATTAAAAGATGTACATCTGGATACTGGGATACTGCCTGCATTATCGTATCATAAACCTGGGAAGTGAAGAGTAAGCATATGAAAAAGAGGCATAAACAAAGGTTCCTGTCAGTAAAAAGTGTATATGAATCCAATCAATAGATCAATAAATACAAATAAATAACTTACATTTTATACTCTTTCCCTGTAAATGCTGAGCCAGCCTCCCAAGCATCACTGCTGGTGAGTGAGACCACATCACAGTGGCTTAGTGGGTAGCACTTCTGCCTAACAGCAGGCATTAACTGATTGGGATCCTCCGTAAAACACTCTGCAGGGCACTATCTGCGTTGATAATCAAAGATCTGAGAGACTACTAGGTGGTGGTGTGGAATCTCATATACCAATTTCAAGATTAGGTGCCATGTCCTATTTTGTACACCGAACTAACTAGATTAGGAACTGGAAACATGGACTTTTTAGGCACCGCAATACACATTAAACTTTTATTAAAAAATGAGGAACGCAGTGCTGTCGGCAGCATATCATCTCCCTTGGACAAGTCTATGGAGGGATGGAGGGGGCTTACAACTAGACATGTTCTGCATTAAAAGAGTGATCCAGGCAGACAAGTCTCTTTTTTAGCATCTAATATTTAAAGACATCATGTGCCTGGCATCCTTCTTGTCGTTGATGTGCCTTGACTTTTTGCACTCCCACACCTGCCCTCTCTATACATATTACTTTAAAACATTACACCTATTGCTTCCGAAGAAGTGACTCTTTGTGAAACATGTGGAGCAGATCTGAAGTGATGGTGGCACCCCTCATCATAATTTTGGTTGTGCATTGTGCAATATTGATTATATAAAAAAAAAATCAGAGGTCCTCCTGCGCTATAAATGGAGAAAACTAGCCTTAAGCTGCCAACACTCATCAACTGATACCCAACACAGTGTAAAATAATATAAATGAATAGTGTAGCGCTCAAAATAAATAATGAATATGAATAAGTGACCAATTCATAGAATAAACATGATCCAAAAAATACCCCTACAATCAAAAACTACCTTATAGTAATAGTGAAAATAATATAAATAGTGTCAACTTATCATAAGTAATTAAATTTCATATTGAACATTGGTGTTCACACTCTATATAAATAAACCAAGTGTCTAAAAAAATTACATAACGTGCTCACACTCCTACTATACAATGAAATAACCAGGTTATCATAAAGCCTTAATAAGGATAAAAGTCATATGTAGTGACCACTGATCTATCCGTGATTGTGCCAAAATCTTCTCCTTATGGTGGCTAAATTGCCTCCTCACCTCCTCCGAATGACCCCTAGGGGCCAACAGGCTTGCAGGATCACCCTGGATCCTTAATTCATACAGGCCAGCAGCTTCCTTCTTTCAGTGGATCTCCTTATGGGGCTCCTAATTCCCCTACTCAGTCAAGGTATCTCTGAAGGACAATGGCTCACTCATCCAGTGAGCCCAGAAAGAAAAAAGCCTCTAAGTGTAGTATTTCAACACAAACGACACATTTATTAAAAGTTACAGGAATAACACTCACATTCCCAGCAGTCCTCCCTCCTCACCGATGTGTGGGTACACTGCATGCGTATGGGACTTCTTGAGTCTAGCAAGATGGCGTCGCACGCCGGAAGTGCGTCACCACGCACCGGTAACTGCGGACTCGCGAACCTAGGCGTTACGTCACTGTCTGCTCGTGACTTCCTCGGGACACTTGTTTGCACTTTTTTTTGGCATTATAGCACTTTTATCCTTATTAAGGCTTTATGATAACCTGGTTATTTCATTGTATAGTAGGAGTGTGAGCACGTTATGTAATTTTTTAGACACTTGGTTTATTTATATAGAGTGTGAACACCAATGTTCAATATGAAATTTAATTACTTATGATAAGTTGACACTATTTATATTATTTTCACTATTACTATAAGGTAGTTTTTGATTGTAGGGGTATTTTTTGGATCATGTTTATTCTATGAATTGGTCACTTATTCATATTATTTATTTTGAGCGCTACACTATTCATTTATAATATTGATTATATGTGATCAAGAGGTAACACTTCCATCTTTACTGGGTGTGCTTATAATCATGTTTTAAGCTGTTTTAATCATGTATTAATAAAATTATATATTTTTTATACAAATATAATGTTCATTGTGGTGCCTAAAATGTCCATGTTTCCAATTCCCAATCTAGTTACTACTATCTGCATTGAGTTTGTATGTTCTCACTGTGCTTGTGTGGGTTTCAAATGGGTACCCCGGTTTCCCCCCACATTTTAAAGACATGCTGGGAGGTTAATTGGCTCCTGTCTAAATTGGCCCTAATGTGTGTGTGCATGTACAGTATGTATATACACATGTGACATAGGGCCCTTATTTTGTAAGCTCCTTGAGGGCAGGGACTGATGTCAATGTATACAGCTTCATAAATTGTTGTCATTTTATAATAAAAATAAAAACATTAGAATGAACAAAAGGGAGAGGAATCAGGAATGAGAACAGGGTTAGGCTGATATTCACTAGAAAAAGTCATTGTTGCTTATAATTTTATTTCATCATACACTCAGTTTGAGTTGAATAGTGTGCAGCAGTCACTCAGCCCCCCTAATATTTACCTGAGCCCCATCACGATCGAGCAATGTGCACCAGAGCTTTGGCTCTTCGGGGAGGGGAATCTCCCTCCTCACTGGCTGAGACAGCAGTGGGAGCCATTGACTCTCGCTGTTGTCAATCACAGTCAGCAATTGAATGAGGAGAAAGAGGGGGTGGGGCCGAGTCGCAGCTTTATGAAATTGCCTTTATTATCACTTTAAGCTGCATTAAGCAGTGGGCGGAGATATATACATGCCGGGGCCGCAATGCTTCACTTGCCTCCAACATGTACTGATTAGTGGGCAGCCAGCCTGCTAATCAATATGCATTTAAGTAAATGGGGAAGCGGTT
Organism: Staurois parvus; assembly: GCF_062004578.1. NCBI lineage: Eukaryota > Metazoa > Chordata > Amphibia > Anura > Ranidae > Staurois > Staurois parvus. The sequence goes on from NW_028317813.1 coordinate 7,098,578, forward strand.
GTGGGGCGTTTGTCTGCAAAAATGTGGTTAAAACAGGCAGTGAGGAGGCAATGCATCACTTCCTCACCACCTGTCAGCAGCCACTGGAGCACAATCTGAATGCAGATTGGGCTTCAGAGGAAAGGGAAATTTAGACGCATGTCTAAATCTACCATAAGAAACACCAAGAACGAAGTGCAGTAACCAAAGAGCAAAATAACTGAATTTACTGATCTACTATGCCTGCAAACATTTGTGTGTTGTTTTGCTATTCAGAGAACTAAAAAGGAAACTTCTGTCCCAAGCAGAATTGAAAGAAATTCAGTCTAATCCTGTTTTGGAAAACCAAGATCATAGCCAAGATGCCAGTACAGCAGTAAGGCCATAGCCCTTCAGTTCTAATCTCAACAAAACACAGAAGGCCACACTTATGAATAGTTGTTCCCACCTTTTGCCAGAAGGAACTCTGGTTCCTGCACTACATATCCGGTGTTTTGAAGCAGGACCAATTCCGGCACCAACCACAACACATTAGGAAATTGACTTTGGACTTTGTAGTGCCATGTCCATTGGGAAATTTGCAAAATATTGCATGGATTAGGCAATTTCAGAACCATACACTTATAATGCTTAGGAAATCAAAGCTAAATGAAATGTAGCATAATTTGCATCATAAAACCTAGAGATTTTCATCTTCATAAACCATTCAGTTAGGCTTATGCTGGGAGACAGTCTACAAGAAAATACAGCAAAGCTCAGGCACAAAGGTCAATTACACACTGGACCAACTGCATTTCAGTTTACTGAAAGGTTACTGCTGACTAGATGTTAAGGGTCAAGGCAGTTCACCTTAACAAGCAAGGAAAAGTGCATCCATCAGCTGAAGAGTATGGAATTCTCTAAATCTCTGGTGATATAATTTGTCTGCTACTATCATAAGGCAACAATTACACTCTGGCAATTCTTCAGAGCAGTGTGGAGTATACAACATACAAAACAGTGTACAGAGTGAAGGAGTAAAATACATACAGTACAAATAGAAGTACAAGTGGAAGAGTGTACTGAGTAAAGTATATAAACAGCACAATGAATAAAGCAAAATAACACGGACTATACAAAGACCAGTGCAATGTACAAAGTGGAGCAGTGTGGAGTTGATGTACTGAATATATAATGTAGATCACAGTGCAAAATATGGAACAGTCTAAAGTAAAATCTTCAGCAAATTCTATACAGAGAATGAGAAAATTATAAATAAAGGATTCCCAAGCGGGGGTCATCATAATCCACTGTTGTTCTAAAGTACTTATAATTCTATGAAAAAAAAATATGTTTCTAGTATAACAGTTTACAAAGCATTTTCAATGACCATATGAGGATCTCAAATGTCATAGACGACTTACAATGCATTTGCAGTCACCAGTAGGTCATAGTTGTCAAAGAGAACAACCTCAGGCGCTTCTACGATGATAATGTAGATAACCTGAATGGACAACATGAGAGCTAGTTTTCCGATGCTGCTGATCTGAAGAAACACTGAGCAGGCCAGCAGGCTAAGCAGAATGCTGTAGTTGAAGTACTGTCAAAAACAAAATGGAAGAAATGCTTGATTGTGCAAGAGACAATGTTTGCATGTTTAGTGAAAATGTTCCTAAAAGTTACATAGCCATCTCATAACTCTTGAGCTGAGCAAGCCTATCAAAGCTGACTAAACATTTTCATTCTCTCATATAAATTACCATTTAACAATGATAAACACAGATAGGTGGATAACTGAAAATTTCAAAAAATCTCAGAGACTTCTTATAACAAGCATAGTTGTTAAAAGAAATAATGAATTTTCCAAATAACAGAACTACTAGCAAACTAGGACAACATGGGACCTTAGTAAGCCAATAAAAGTGGCTTCTGCAAGCAATTATTATTATTTATTTTTTTTGCAATCTGGACTTTTACTAGCTACAAAGATATTGCCAGGAATCAGTCATGATTTAAGTGGACAATAACCTACTGAACTCTGAGGACACAATACCATTGTGGATACACAGTGGTTGTAATCCAGTCTCCTATTGTCACCTATACCAATAATTAAATGCAAAACAGAGAAGGAGTCCAAGCAGAGTAAAATTACACTGTCTAGTTTTGTAAAATGTTACTTAATGTAGCTGCTATACCTTTAGGCTGTTTATGTAACCCCAAAACCTCGCTGAAGAAATCCTAAATTGTATGTATTGTCCCGTCTTGGACAACTGTCAGGACACAAAATCCGACTGTCGCTTGCCCTCAGCAGGAGGGATTGTGCACCCATGTTTATAAGCCATGCATGTGGGAAAGCAAAAAAACTGGGCTTGAGCTGCAGTAAGAGGGGTTTGGCTACCAGCAGGACCCATCTCTAGCTTTTGTTTTATACCTTGCATCCCACTACTGCAGGTGACACTATAGACAGCACTCTGTTAACGAATGAAAGTTGGGTTTAAAATGCTTACTAGCCAGCCTGCTTAATAAAATGGTATAAATTGTGACACTAAGACGCTGGATTACCAGCATTGTGCATTCACACAATTAAATTCCCTTTTATGCATTTTAGTATGTTGCTATTAGCAATCAAAGAGTTACATGGGTGTGGTCTGTGGCCAAGCTCAGGTTACCCACAAAAAGCATTAGTTTTTTTCTGTACGCAATAACATTCCTTAGTGTCCATACCTCAGGAAAGTTACAAGATGGCTGACTAGAGCCGCAGGGAGCAGTTTCCATACTCATATTATAGTTGAGCATTTGGAAGTCACAGGCATTGACGGAATCTCGACTAATGTTCAATTCTTCAGCAGCACATTCAATGAGGCTCTGGTGATTGCAGGCAAACTTAAAAAAAAAAACAAACAAAAAACCAACAACTAGTGAACCAACAGCAATAATTTTTAATTTAAACGCAATTTAATTTAAACATAATAATTTAAACAGACAAGAAGACAAGAGCATCACAAAGAATATGACAGAAAGCACCAGAAAGAGCAACGGAAAACTTCACATGCTACACAGTCTTAAAATGATACAATAGAGGTTTTAGATGCTCACCATGTTAACAAAGGCTGAGGTGAATACCAGTAAAATGGTGAAAATACCAATGAGGGTGCTATTTGTTCGAGACTGGACAATCTTTCGAGACACCTGTTGCAAGGCTGTTGGGAAAAGCTGTAAAAGATGTGAAATTGAAGTCTCAGCTGAAAATTAAATTACCTTCACCTCCTTCACACATAATCGTTGTAATTGCTCACCTTTATACATGAGTACACCGCACACACAAACAGGATATTGGCCAGAATGATGAAGATGCTTGTGTACACGCCAAGCATTAAAAAGGAACTGCACAAGAAAATTAAAGTCACCCAAGGAAGAACTCAAAGCCATGCTTAAAAAAATTACATTTTCATGAATCCTGTACCTTTAAATGTTTACTAGTATATTTATATGCAGTAGACATTGAGCCATTTAGCAAAACAACTGCAAAAAAAAAAAAATTGGTCTTTGTTATCCCCTGGCATTTTATGTATCTTGGTAACACTGCCAGTGAGATCTTCCTGCCATAATTTCCTCTCTTTTTTTCAGCCCAGCTGAGAGTTTTAGATGTTCTAACCCACATTTGTGTGTTCCACTCTACTACTTTCTCCATAATATAAAATAAATACAACAGCCAACAAGAGGAATGAGGACTCCTAATAGCCACAGCATGTGTACAGATCAAGGAAATTAAGTGCAGGCAACTCACAAATTCAGCCCTCAAGATATACTGTATATGAAACGCTACCAATCTACCAAATAAGACCATATCAGATTTAGGCAGACAGACCCTTTGGAGATTATGAAGTTTGTATGTATTTAAGCAAAAGCTTCTTAAACACAGTTTGTAGAATAAAGGCAGGAATTAACATTTACAGACTTACTGGGGAAAGATGACAATTTGGATAAAACAAATAAAACAGAAGACCAACAGGGTGCAGGCCACGTAACCTCCAAAGCGATCATCCACTTTTTTGGAATACTGAAATATACAGAAAAAAAGAAAACTTAAAGGGGAATTAGCATTATTCCAAGTAGCAATCCCCTTTCTTTAATAAACAATTACAGATTACAAAAGAACAGTACTGTGGGTCAGCTAATTTGATACATTTAAATATGCATCAGAGCAGGACTGGTTCATACACACAACATAGTAATGAATAGCACATATCACACGTGTGCTGCCATGCAATGTGATAACACATTGCAGTGTTTGCTTCTTCCATTTTCTCTTCTATAATAATTATATGCACTTCAGTTCCTTGTAGCACATTGTAAAGCATTGTGACATAATGATGCCTGTATCATTTTATCACAATACACACCAATGTTGCGCACCAGGGCTGGTGTGAACAATTTTCATTTTAGAATGACTGAAATCTTGCACTGGCAGCAAACTTAAACTAGAACATTATAAATATAGCTCACGCCATAAAAAGGTTGCTTTCACAAAGAAAAATGTTATTCTGAAATATTTTGTACAACTTGTATATGAATAAAATTAATTTATTTTTAAAAAATTATAACACACACCTTCACTTCTGTTCTTAGCTCTCATTCACACTGGCACTAAAAAAATCTGTGTTTATATGCATTGGAGGACATTTGTAAAGGCATGAAAGCATGTTATGATTTTTTCAATGGTGTCTAGGATCCGATTAGACTCCAAATGCAGCTAAACGTGCCAAAATTGCATCTAAATGCACATAAAACAGCTTTAAAGCAGAAACATCTAAAATGCAGAAAAAGTTATCTGTGTAGCATAAAAGACATTTTGACTTATTGTAAATTCCTTATCTTGGAGTACAGTACAATGAAGGTTTAAGAACCCAAACAAAAAAATCAGCTAACAGCTTGAAGCAGCTTACGGTCTAAGCTTGCATTAGCCGAGGCTTGAACATCCACCTGGTAGGACTTGGAAAATTACTGTAATGAACGGAGGATAAGATGGTGACTGTACAAATCTGGGAAGAAGATGCTTGATGCTGAAAAGCCCAAAAGACCACAACAGCCCTGGTGGAATAGGCTCTGATAGGCAAAGTAGAAACTCTGCTCCTAAGGATGTAGGCTCTGGAGATAAGTTGCCTGATCCACCTGGAAATGGTAGAGGGGGAGACAGAATGCCCTTCACAAGGGCCTACAGGCAGAACTAAGGCTTGTGAACAGGGGCTGGGGCTTCCAGGTAGAGCCTGACATCCCTGACCACATCCAAGCACTGTGGGACAATATCCTTATGTTTTGAGGCAGGACAAGAAAGAAGGGAAAGAAGAGGTGGTGTCCTCTTTAAAGTGGAAAGAAGAAACCACCTTAGGTACAAAGGAGGATTTTGGTCTCAAAACCACTTTGTTCTTGTGCAAAACAAGAAAGGGCTCTGTAAAAAAATAGCTGCTAACTCAGAAAACATGCCTAACTGACCTAAGGACTACCAGGAAGGCAATCTTACAATTGAGGTCTTCCAGCAGAATGTTTCTAAGTTGTTCAAAGGTGGTCAGGGGTTCTCTGAAGAACTGAGAGCACCAGTTTAAGATCTCAAGATGACACAGGACATTAAATTGGGAAATTTATAGGATCAATTGGAAGAAAAGTTGCACATTAAATCTGCTTTCTTTTGGTCTGAAGCTGGCAGACCAAAAGACAAAAAGTGAGGAGGGGCAGAGGTACAAACTCAATTTTGAACCCCTTTGAAATGACAGATTGGAGCGATTTTCCTTTAGAGGATTGGGACAGTCTTTATAAAGTGCCAAATTGATCAGTGCATGTAGAGAATCAGGTGCTGCTAGGCAAAGACTAGTGTGCACCACTTCAATAAGTGTGTCCACAGTAGAGATCATTTGTCACAAGGCTGTAATTTGTACATAATAAAATGTAAGGAAATGAAAATCATCTGTGTTCTTTGCTACAAAGTTAGAGTCCACAATACTTTCCTCCATAATATTCTCTAGTAAAGGAGGTCCCACTTCTGTATCCTGAATATGATAAGGGAGAATATAGGACATGTAGAGTTTCTGGCTTCTAGAAAATGAAGGTTCTAGAAATGCTGAGGTTTTCCAAAGAATTCAGACATAATGGCATCTGCTTTTGTCAGACAGGCCCATGGTGCATTCCTGACGTGCCACATGGGGCATGGTGTAATAGTAGAACATTACTCCAGTACAAAGGAACAGCTATCATCCTGACAGGTGGTTTGAGTTGCCTGTTGGCTGTCTGCAGAATGCATACTATTTGGCCCATTCATCCCAGCTTCCTTGCTCCTGTGATCCGCCATTGCTAAGTGTAGGGATCTCTAGGGAGCTAAACACAGAATGAAGATTGAAATGGATGGTAATTTGAGTGTTTGGATACAGGAGATGCTATAACCCAGGCACTGACCACGTTCCTTTGGCTATGTCTCTGCAGAAGATGGCAGCAGGAGTGCAGCAATACGCTGTGTGCATTTTGGGTAAAAAAAAGGTGGCCAGGAACACATCATTTAACAGGTGTGACGCAGTTACCTCATCCTCCAGATCAGAAAACCGCTTGATAGCCCAGGGTAGTAACCAGTCAAAAATTGATAGAAGCTTCAGAGAAAAAAATTGAATGGGAAAGAAAGAAAAAGAGAAGAAAGAAAATAACCTATGGACACTAGCAAAAAAGGATACATCCCAGATAACTTCTACTGGAATTATAAAAGCTAAATGCAGGAATGCCAGTGTGATTGATGCAATAATATTCATTTTGCAGCATTTTGTTTTATATATTAAAGTGCATTTCCAATAATTTTTGCTTTTTTTTTCTATTTCACATTATTTTTACTTTATAGTTTTAAAGGAGTGACATAGCATGCATTAAAATGCATGGAGTACAAACACAGTGGGAGACTCAAGTCTTTTTTTTATCATACAGCAACCTAATGCTAAACAGGAGCAGAAAGACTATGAGACTTATTTATCATAATCAGACACCTTCATTCATAAATTCCTCCATCTGATGCTCTAATGCAGTATTTCTCAAACAGAGTGATATCTGGGTACCACAAGGGTGCAGTGAGCACGGGACCCAGTTTACCTTGGATCATTGTCACGAGTTGTCATTGTGCAGGCAGGGCGGCCGCCAGCACCACAGCAGAATGCAGTGTCACATTTTGCTATGGCTCGTCTGCACTATGACATAGCATGACTGATCCATGACAGGAGGCATGCAGGGCTGCCCTCAGCATTTAAGGAGAAGACAGAAGTCCGCCTCCTCCACCTCACGCCCTCTACCACACTGCTGGAGCCAAAATGTAGGGCTCTGGTGTGGAGAGAGGACTGTGTGATTGGGGGAGCTTTGTGATTGATGTAAAATAAAATATACAGTAAGCGCTCATCAATAGTGGCAGCAGCTGAACATACAGGAAAACGCATATAAAGTCCCACAATTCATATATGTAAAATGCAGCGCTAGAAAAAAAGTGATGATAAAACACAGTCCAGTGAAAAAAGGTGCTCCGTATATCCTAGTGCAAGTGGTAAGGATTTACACTAACCAGATAGCGTAAATATATACGCATGTGTATATATATCTTGTAGAGTCCCCTTCTCCCATCAGATCTGGTCAAGTGAGTAGCCGGAAAGGTAGATATCCTACGCCCTCTTGTGGTAAAAGAGTGGTCCAGCAGATCAGAACGATATCAATCAGAGTACGCCTTCCACTTTCACAGGAGTTGATAAGGAAATCCCTTGGGGCTGTAAAAGTTGAGGAAGCTCCTCACAGGGGACACAGGGAGACACTCATGGTGTAGTAAGTAAGGCTTTATTATGAAAACATGAGTGCACAGTAAACATAGGGTATAGGCAGGTATGGATGAACACACTGACCCCTTGGTATTAAAGATGGCCGCCGGGCCTCCTCGTGGCTCCGGCGGCTTAGTGTCAACGGCGTCCTAGGTCCCACCTGACGCGTTTCGTGCGCACGCACTTCTTCAGAGGTGGAACAAGGACCGCCGTGACCATCTCCTCTAATGTATATACCGTATCTGGCGCATGCGCACTGATGCGGCGCCATCTTGCCGAAGTCCGGGCGTCCGCAATCAACAAGTGCGCATGCGCGGGTGCCATTTTACCATAGGCCAAAATGGAGAAATTGTACCAGTATTGATGCCTTTCACACGCAGGCTAATATTCTCAAAGATAGATTCCTTGAAAAAGGTTATGACAAGGCGATGTTAGATGGCACTATGGAATCAATAGCTAATACGGACAGACAGGAATTATTGAGTATTCAGACTAAACCACCTAAAACTTTGGTCTGTCCATTTATTACTACTTTCTCTGCCCAGTATAGATCCATAAAACATATTATCACTAAAAATTGGGGGATCTTGATGGCTGATTCCACGCTCTCTAAGATACTCCCGGATAAACCTGAAGTTATCTTCCGCAGGTCATCTACTCTGAGGGACAAAATAGCCCCTAATGTGGTCTCTTTGCCCACACCACCTCCCTCTCTGTTTAGCTACACTGGTTTCTATCCATGCAACAAATGCATCGCTTGTAAGTGTAATGGGGTGAGGAAGAGAAAGATAGACACGTTTGCCTCTAACCAGACTAAGAAATCCTACAATATTGACAAATTCATTTGCTGCAACAGTAGGTATGTTGTATACCTATTAGAATGCCCCTGTTCCAAGCAATACATTGGGAGGACAACTAGGCGGCTCAGGGACCGCCTCCGGGAACATGTCAATAACATCAAAAAGGGGTACAAGGAACACTCCCTGTCTCTCCATTATAGGAAACATCACCGTAGAGACCCCTCCAGTCTGAGATTCGTTGGCATTGATGTAGTAACCGCACATTGGAGAGGAACTTTTAAGACCAGGGCGGTCTCACAGATGGAGACTAAATATATTTTTGAATTGGATACTTTGTACCCCGCAGGCTTGAACATTGAGCTTGATGTCAACTGCTATATTGATAACAGCTGAACCCACTTGGGCCTATCATATGTCATTGACACAAAAAACCACGTTGACTCTATTTTTGGGTCAACAGGGAGTTACTGTATATTTTATTTTTTTCTTTATTTTAATTCCTTTTTAATCACATGTGTATGGTTATCATACATTAAGTGTAACCCCGCTATTCACACACCCATTGAGGATGTTTATTAGAACTGGATCATATCCACCCTCTGTTTCTTGTTATTGTATTTTATGACACATGCCTATGACATTTGTTTTTTATTGTGTTGCTGAACATAAGCATGTATTTTATACATATATTTTTTGGTTTATTTACCTCCATGTGACAGGTATTTTATATGTTTTATAATGCCAGTTTTACCATGTTGCTTTGTCCCTCCATATGGGATTATTACCTTGGTACAAGGCGTGATACCCCTTCTGGTTAAATATTCATATTTTAATTACTAGAGTATTTTACGGTGCTTATGCACCTATTGGCCCCTCTTTTAGGACACTTGTTCATTCATTAGTAACCTTATGAACCCTTGTCCCTGCCAATTCACATTCCTTGGGAATTTGATTTAATTCTTCTTTTCTATTCCACATTGGATGCCCCCTGAGGGGGTTCCCCACTTATTACCATCCAATATGCAGTTTTATCACAGCGTATATGATGTTCGGTACTAGCAATACTGTCTCTGTCAGCGCTGGGTATTCTGCCTTTTTGGCATATGACAAAATGGTGCCCGCGCATGCGTGGTTGCGCAATACGGACGCCCGGACTCCACTAGTAGGGAGCCGTTGTCTAGATATCTGCATTCATTTTGGCCTATGGTAAAATGGCACCCGCGCATGCGCACTTGTTGATTGCGGACGCCCGGACTTCGGCAAGATGGCGCCGCATCAGTGCGCATGCGCCAGATACGGTATATACGTTAGAGGAGATGGTCACGGCGGTCCTTGTTCCACCTCTGAAGAAGTGCGTGCGCACGAAATGCGTCAGGTGGGACCTAGGACGCCATTGACACTAAGCCGCCGGAGCCACGAGGAGGCCCAGCGGCCATCTTTAATACCAAGGGGTCAGTGTGTTCATCCATACCTGCCTATACCCTATGTTTACTGTGCACTCATGTTTTCATAATAAAGCCTTACTTACTACACCATGAGTGTCTCCCTGTGTCCCCTGTGAGGAGCTTCCTCAACTTTTACAGCCCCAAGGGATTTCCTTATCAACTCCTGTGAAAGTGGAAGGCGTACTCTAAATGATATCGTTCTGATCTGCTGGACCACTCTTTTACCACAAGAGGGCGTAGGATATCTACCTTTCCGGCTACTCACTTGACCAGATCTGATGGGAGAAGGGGACTCTACAAGATATATATACACATGTGTATATATTTACGCTATCTGGTTAGTGTAAATCCTTACCACTTGCACTAGGATATACGGAGCACCTTTTTTCACTGGACTGTGTTTTATCATTTGTGATTGATGGGATCTGTGATGGGGGCTTGTGTGACTGGGGGGCTCAGTGATTGGGGGACTGTGATGGGGGTGTCTCTTGATGGGGGGGGCAGCCTGAGTCATGAAGTTGTGAAATGGGGGGACCTCTGGTGTGAAGGGGGAACTCCACTGTAAAGGAGGGCTCTGTTGTGATGGGGGAACCTCTGATGTAACGGGGGGCTTCTGATATGAAGTTAATTTCATCAAGGTAATTGTGAGCCGTGTGTCGTGACTGAAAGAAAAATTGAGAAACACTGCTCTAAATTAGCACTGTGACAAAATAAAACTTGCCGTGACCACTTTTCAACTGTGCATCTGTTTAAACTGGTTGTTAGGGCTCAAGGCATTCTATGTATGAAGGTAAAAAACCTGTGCAGCAGCCCCCCCTAATACTTACGTGAGCCAGCCCAATCGCGATCCAGCGATGTGCATGAGAGCCTCAACTCTCCAGGGACTCTCCCTCATTGGCTGAGACAGCAGCGGGAGCCATTGGCTCCCAATGCCGTCAAGCACAGATAGTGAGCCAATGAGAAGAGAGAGGGGGTGGAGCCAAGCCTCTGTTTGTGAATGGACATGCAGAGCAGAAGCATGAGAACAAGCTGCTTGCTCTAGGGGCACTCAGTAGGATGAAGTGACCAGGAGCACTGGCGGGGGACCCGAGAAGAGGAGGATCAGGGCTGCTCTGTGCAAAACCACTGCATGGAGCAGGTAAGTATAACATGTTTTTTTTTATTATTATTATTTTTTCTTAATCAGGTAGTTTTTATTACTATTAATTTTACATTTAACAAATGAAAATTGTACAGAAACACATTTTTGCAGTATAAGTAAAAACATTACGGAGATATCCAAAGGAAAAGAAAATACAGAATACAAATAAAGCATACTACCCCGAGAGCATGCCAAAACAGATGTAAAAAGACCTTGAGTTATAATTATCAACTCACAGCAATTAGTACTATTCCAAAATTTGTCTACAAGTCACATCAAAGCTTTATACAATGCATATCAGTTGGACTACGAGACAGTCAACTTCCCAAGCCATTGGCACTGCAGTCACTTAACTCCTTGTATCAGCTCCCAAAGACAGTGAGGAATGAGTTGATAAATTAGAATCCAGCCATTGGGACCATGTATTTTGAAATTTTTGTAGGGCAGTCCCTATGTTTATAAGTCACTCCTCCCTCTGTAAGTTAGAATGAATCACATCTTTTCATTGACTGCTCATCGGTAGAGTTGACGAGATCCATTTCTGAGTTTTAGAGCTAAATATGAAGATCTCGTCCACATTGAGGGTACATCAGATGGAAGAATATCTTCCAGGACCACGCCTAATAGAGCAACTTTTGTGTCAGGCAGAACATGTGTGGAGCAAAGTGTATTTAGGGCAGTGAAAATAAACTCACAATAATGGTGAAGCTTAGGGCAGCATCACAACATATGTATGATGGTACCCCTAGCACACCTGGGACACGCAGATTCCGCTCTCCCCATGCGTGTAATTTCTGGAAAGTATAGTATACACTGCAGATGATGAAAAATTGAATCAAGCGTTGTGAATATTTTTTTTTTAATGCCTTTAATATCACATTAAAATTTGACTCATCTCCATTGGTAATTCTGTTGCAGACCTGTATAAATATGTCTCAGTTTGATATGACTAAGTTTGCTCAGTTTTCTTATGACTAAGGGTCTGTATTAAGGTTGTATATGCCTGTGGCATGCTAAATAAATGAAGATTTAAATGAGCATAGCAGAGAGTTGTGGATCCTCTATCTGTCTCAGTTTGCTGCCCAGGATTTCCTTCAGGGGTCACAAATACTGACTACAGCCTGATTTTGTTGCCAATAAGCTTTATACAGTTCTCTCAATGTGTTCTACATACAGTACCATTCATCTTTAAGAAAAATGCATTTAAAAAGGTCTTTTACAGAACTTCTAGAAATTCTAATTGTGCCTAAAAACATTAGCAGTGCAATAACTGTATATTGAAAGTGTGACAGACACTTGCTTCTGACTGCTAGTCTCAGGAGATTTGGAGATGTCACTACCATACTGCTCACTTTTCTCCCTTCTGAAAAGGAAGCTGCATTGCAAAATCTACCTGCTTCCACTGTATTAATTTTGTGAATCTGTGCTTCCTCATCCGCAGAGAAGTGGGAACCAGAAAGGGTTGCTTTGAGATTAATGCCCCAAGTTCAGACACTCGCCACGCAGAGGTGATGGGTGCAAAAAACATTAACTTGTGGGTGAGAGTAAAGAAAGAAATGTCTCTAATGGGTTTGAAGCTCTCCCGTCTCCTTGCTTTCACAGGCTTTGCTGAGAGCAGAAGGAGCCATTGGCTCCAGCTGTTGTCAGTCAAATCCTGTGAAAAGAGAGTGGGGGGCAGGGCCGAACCATGCTGTGTGTGTCTATGGACGCACATAGTCCAGTTTAGGAGGAGCAAGCCCTCATTTGTGCCCGCATATCAAGTGGCTTGCTATGGCAGCACACAAAGAAGAGGAGGAGTGGATGGAAGAGGAGGTAAGCAGCAGCTCTGTGCAATACCATTTGCCTAGAGCAGGTAAGTATAAACCTTTTTATTTTACTGAAAGAAAAGGGGGTTTACAATCACTTTAATCAAAGAGTGAGAAGCCAACAATTTCTGAAACAACAGAAAGGGCAGAAATCTGACACATAATAACACCAACACCAACAAGATGATTTGTCTTACAGAGAAACTCCAGGGGTGGAAGCCCCAAGACTCACACCAAGTGAGATATGCTTTCCATGTCCGATAATAGACTTTGAGAGAAGTAGACTTCCAGGCTTTAAGCATTGTAGCAATCACAGACTCTCATTTCTTTAGTGTCTCTGAACGTGAACTTCAACAGCCACGCCATTAGACCCAGCACCCAGGAAACTAGGTGGCAAATTGGTCCTTGAGACAGTAGATCCTGACAATCCGGCATGATCCACAGAGTGTCTGCCAGAAGACTTAACTGGTCAGTGTACCACATCAGCCTGGGCCAGTTCAAAGCATTAAAGGACCACCAAATGTCCTCAATTTCAAACATATGAAGAAGACAAGAAAGATGTTTTAGGGGAGGAAAGCCATAGATTAGTGTGTACTTTCTCACAGAGCCACCAGAGCATCCACTGCCTCTGCTAGGGAATCCCTTTATCTGGAGACAAACCAATCCAGTTTGTTGTTGAACCTGGAGGCCAGAACGTACACATCCAGCACCTCTCACCTGCGACAATGGCAAGACCTCTGGGTCCTTCCTGATTATTGATATAAGCCACTGTCATAGTGTTGTTTGACTAAATTTGGAGCAGATGAACTTCCAGTAGGATTGTCCAACATTGCAGAGATAGCCAAATTGCCTAAAGTTCTAGAATTTTGAACGAGAGATGAGACTCCTTTGACAATCAAACCTCCTGCATAGTCAGAGTGCCCAAGACTTCTACCCAGTCCAACAGGCTGGCATCTATTGTGAGGTTTCAACAAATGAAAGGTAGAAAGACCTTCCTGCCTCCAGAGCAGGATTTCTGAGACACCAAATCAGAAATGATCTAGTCCTTGGTGATAGGAAATTGATCTGTCCAGAGACCAGATCGAATTGTCCCACAATGACATAATGTTGCATTGTAGAGGTCTGGATTGAAATTGGGCAAATGGAATGGATTCGAAAGAGACTGCCGTCAGACCCTGGACTCTCATACAAAAGCGGAAAACCAGACAGCTTTTAGACTGGAGAGTTTGAATCTGGGACCAGAGTATTTGAAGTTTCTTTTGTTGAAAGAACCAAACACTTCAAAAGATGAGTTGATTCCAGCAACGATTTCTGAAAGTTCAGAATCCATCCAAACTGCCATAATGTCTGGACGGTCAATGTCACGTTGTCCAATAAAGCTTGTGCCAACTGTTCCCTCAACAGGAGGTCATCTGAGAATCCCACAACAGGGATGCCATAACAGCACAGCCGACCTAGACCTGGAGACCTTGGCGAATACCTAAGGTATAGATGAGAGGCTGAAGGACAGAGCTACGAACTGGTAGTACACTGGCTTCAGAGCAAAGCATGGAAATCGCTGATACACTGGAAAGATAGGGATATGTAGGTAAAGCATCTTTCATATCCACAGAAGCCAGGGTGTCTCCTTGGTGAAGGAAGGCAGTAGACATCATGCAAACATTTTGGCCCCTTTGGCCTTAGGAATGGTGAACAGGTTAAACTAGTTCTATTGTCGCAGCATACACTTTGATTCTATAACATTAACATTGTAACCGCAATAAAAAAATAGTTATTATTGACAATCCAAAATAAGCTTACTTGAAAACTCCTTTCATATTGTAAGTGCTGCCTATCCCCTGTTCATCACTTTCATCAACTTTCTGGATTTCCTGCATGCTTTGCAGCTTCTCCTCTGCTGTTTACTTTCAATTTCTAAGGACTACATATCCCATGATACCTTGCTACCCACAAGCTGTGATTTACTGTGATGTACTGACTCTGCCTCCTGAAACTCTCCCCTCCCAGCACCTCTGTAATTCAGAAGAAAGGCTCTGTGAATTCTATGAGCCTGTGTATAATGTATAATGAATACATACCACAGACATTAACCCCTTGGTACCGACACCTACCGACCCTTTAAGGGGTTTCAGGTGCTGGGAGGCAAGGCAGGGTTTCTGATCATGTAATCACTGTGATTGGCTGTCACATGATCGGAAAGCTCCCAATTGCAAGTAGAGGTCGGGAGCTTTCTGGTGGCTGCCGGTAACTGTGCCGGGAGTGCGTTCTCGGCACAGTTCTGTTTACATTCTAGTACGCATATATGTGGCCTCTCGATGTTAAGGCCCACACACCGAGAGGACACATATATGCGTATGGCTGGCGTTAAGGAAGTAAATGTGTGCAATTCTTTACAAAGTTAATCTTCAGTCTTCAATATCTATCAGAAATAATGGGAATGGGCTGGAAATGTTTAAAATTTAGTGTGGAAATGAATATAATGGTTTAAATGTTGATCATACATAAAGCTTTAAAATAAAACCAGACATTTAGGGCCTTGCAAAACAAGATAGGGCATATGCCCCCTTTTGGTTTAGAAGCTGTAAAAAGGTAGAGCCCTTGAAATTTTTCTGCCATAGGAAGTAGGGCACTAATCCTTTGTCCAGAAGTATTGCAAGGGCTACATTGAAATCTTAAAGTCAGTGTGGAGACACAGGCAGGGTGGAAGACTTGCAGAGGGATTGGTCAGAAAGCAGAATCCTAGCTTGTAGCCCCTGAAAGCAACTTCTCATACTCATGCAACTGAAATGCTGTCTGTAAAAACTAACAGAAACCCCTCACTTTGGCAAGTGAAGGTGCCCCTTTAATGCTAAAGGGGATTTTTTCAGCAGGTTTGGGGGATTTAGAAGCCTAAGGTTTGTGGTCAAACTGGGTACATGGTTTGGAGGTTTAGTTTTAGAAGCAGCAAAAAGAGGGACATGAAGCTCCCCTACCTGAGGCCTAGGCTATTCTTCTGTGGCAGTTTGACATCTTTAATTAGAGTGTCTAATACAGCTCAAAAGAGACACTGTCCTTCAAAGGGTATGCATAATAAATACTTTTTGTATGTCTGTTCTGCAGCCCAGAATTTTAGCCAAAGGATTCTCTGCAAGTTCACTGGCAGAAGATTCATACGGACAATGCAGTGGGTGAGACCTACCAACCCATCAACACAAAAGCTTAGGGTTGCTGACGTGAGTTCTAAACGTTCCATAAAAAGAGGATCAATTAGGAGGCGAACAGGATCCCCTCCTGGCCCTAGTTCATTCCCCTAAAATTTGAAAGACTACCATCACAGCCAATGTTGGTTGTAATACAAGGTCAGCTAGAGAAAACAAAGTTCTTGAAAAACTTAGCGATGGGATCCTTAATAACAGGTGCTTTCTTTACAGGGGTTGTTAGTGCTATATTATTATGGGATAAGTTACCAGGTCCACAGCAGGAAACAGCCCACTTCTTAAAAAAAATACCTCAACAATGTAAGGAGCGTACAAACAATGGGAGGAGTAAAAAGGGACCAGTACATATAAAGGGACTAATCAATGGAACAGAGAAGGTCTTGGTTCAAACTTTAAAGTGCTATGTATAGCATTAATGAGAGCTGAAACAGTCCCTCTAAACCTAGGAGTAAAGACAGCTACCTGGGGATCCTCAGGAGCAATGTCATCCATTATGGGGTTTTGAAACTCTTCATTGGATAGAGCCTCTGCAGCTAAAAGCAGATCAAATATAGATTCTTCGGTGGAAGGCTTGGAAGTGCAATTAGAGCCTCTGCAGTCAGTAATTAGGATTGGTATTTTTCCCATGAAATCTTGCATAACGGCAGGCACATCCTTCCAGGGGTGAACCTCCAAGGGATGGACGCACACCTGACAAAGCTAAAAAAAGATTGAGGAGGACAAGAGTGCGATATGCTCTCCTAAACTAAGGGTGCCTTCGCTAGGTCCTAGGTATAACAACATTCTTAATAGTACAGTAACTCCCAGTGCTTGGCCCACATAGTCTACTTATGAAGTGAGACTTCTGAGGCAGCACAATGGATCTGGACCCATAAACTGCTTCATGCTCAGGTCTGGAAAGTGCCACTATGTGGAACCCAGTACCCTAAAAACAAATCCCAGGCTATCCCCACAACTGTCCATTCTAGCAATCTGGATAGCTGCATATAGAGACCAGAGTGTAAGGAAATGTTAACTGAATAAAAAACATTGTCTTTGGAAAAAGAAAAAATGGTGTAACTTTTCTCAGCAGGGAAAAAATGTCCATCTTCCTAAGCCATTAGCAAAAACTGAGGTATGCCAAGAGCGAGAATGGTATACCAGACTGGTTGTAGGTTTTTTGTTTGCCAGTGTGAAAATCCTCCGATAGGTGGTAGTGTAACCCAATTGTCTCTGAATACTGTATCTCTCAATGAATGAGAAAGAAAACATCCAATCCAAGATGCAGAGATTGGTACTGCCAGTGGCCATGCTGCAGAAGCCATCAAGAGAATGTGAGCTGGGGGCACACAGTACCGTGGAACTGTACCCCTATGTCTAAAATCAGACATGTGACCACGTTGTGACTTTAAGTACTCATTAAACCCAGACAGTTCGTAACAGATGAGGGAAGATGGCTGGAGGAGACAAGGTTACTGTAGGTGGCAGCAGGAATGGACTGAAGATTGAAGTAACACATGGCTCTTTGCAAGCAGGGGCAGCAGTAGCAGGGGGGACATGCTTCCTTGATGCTGTATATGGTGGAGAAGCCCACCCAGTACTCATTCCCACAGCATTGACCCATTTTGTGGCAAAAACTGGTGGAATGGTGAATAATGGTGCTCAGCGACCTATGAAAATGAGGAAGCTCCCTGTGATCAGCCTAACTGGCCTAATTACTAAGTGAATTTTCAGAGACAGGACAAGTGCTGAGGCAATGCCAGTGGCTTTGGACCTGCAAAGCTCTCCACAGCTTTAAAGCAGCCTACACGGAACCCAGTACCCAAAGGTCACTTCCAGGTTAACCCTGCAATGTCCAGTCAGCAAGGTCTGGGTGCGGTGCCAGTCTGTGGATAATTGTGCTGGAAAGCTACAGTGAAACAGACAAAGCTCCAGCATCAACATAGTGAAGAGTCTTGATGAAGGAAATAAATAAAAGAATATCAAATAAAAAACTGCTAGGAAAAAATAAGCTGATTTTTAACACTGAGGAGCTGCAGAAAAGATGTCCATCCTCTCGTAGGCAACAATTTTACCCAAAGGTTAAATACTTCATGTGTTCATTAATGGATGAGAAAGAAACTTAAAATCTCACTCCACTGTACTTCTGGAGGGATCCATGGTTGCCACCCAAGATAAGAACACTGTATTTCTGGCAAGATCAACAGGTATTGTTTGTATGGGCTAAAAATTTTAGTCTGTAAAATGAAAACTAAAGCAGACAACACATCAAAGGACCAGTGAGCTGCAATATATTAAATTTTTGTCCTTTAAATAGAGCCTGGCAAACATTTAAAAAGGAGTGTAAAGCTCTGCCTGGAAATATAACTATGTAATAAGCAAATGTTATATTTCATATTTTGTATGCTGAAACAAATATAAACGAAATACATATAAGAGTGCTATACATGCCGTTTATTCCATAATTTTACCTTTACACAAAAAAATGTAATATGAATCCTCAACACCCTCACCACTCCTCCAGTCACCGCTGCTCTTAAAGTGTTACTAAACCTAGGACCCTGCATCTGCTATATCTGGTCTCCCACAGTACACATAACATGGAAGTGCAATTATTTTAGTAAATATAAACTGCTAAATACCTTTTCTCATCAGCAGTTAAAGCAGTCTTGTAACTTCTATCTGTGTCCAGCCCAGCACTAGCTAAAGCTTGTAGTAGTGTTTTCTTTCTGCTCTAGGAGGAGTATAGCAATCCCCTGACCTCTGTCTGGACAGTGCTGATTGGCCCAGTGCTGATTACATGCACTCTCCCAAGAAAAAAAAAAACCTCTCTAGCAATATACACCAAAATGAGCATGTGAATGCCTATGGTTCAGTCTGGAGTTAAGTGGTGGTCGCTTGAAAAAGGGAGGAACAGAGAAGAAAGGATCAAATAGCCTTTTTACACAATGCAGAGGATTAACCCCTTAGGTTCCACAGTGAGTATAACAAGCATGCTTTACTGCATATACAGACTGATTTTACTGTTGTGGGTTTAGTAACACTTTAACCACTGTGCCTGTAATCTTCCACAAGCCATGTCTGAGGGTGTACCGCTATGTTAACGTTTACTCTCCACACACCTCCGAAAGCCATGTAGCAGCATAATGCCTGCAATGGAATTGGTCAGCCTAATAACGTGACATAATTGATGTGATTCTTTAATTGTGTACCAAAGAAAGAAGAGACTTTCACTGGTTAGAGCAGTTACATGGAAGGGTGTTAGGTAATCACTTTTAAAGATTCATTCCAATATTTACTGCATTGTGCAAAAGTGAAGACGTATGAAGAAATGCTGTCAAGAATGCTTTCAAAAATATATTAATTATTTTTATCAATTTACAAAATGCAAAGTGAGCAAACAGAAGAAAAATCTAAATCACATCAATATTTAGTGTAACTATCCCCCAATTCTTTACACTTTCCCATTTGTACAAAGTCAGAGATTTCATATGATTAGAGTTAGGTGTATGAATAATCAATTATACCAAGCAGGTGTTAATGATCATCAATTTAATATGTAGATTGAAACAGTCATTAACTAAAACAGAAACAGCTGTGTAGGAGGCTTAAAACTGGGCGAGGAACAGCCAAACTCTGCTACTAAGGTAAGTTTGTGGAAGACAATTTCATGTCACAGGTCATTCACCATGGCAAAACTGAGCAGAGTAACAAGACACAAGGTAGTTATACTGCAAGGTCTCTCCCAGGCAAAGACTTCAAAACAGACCGGGGTTTCAAGATGTGATGTTCAAGCTTTTCTGAAAACGCACAAAAAAACAGGCAATGTTGAGGACCGGAGATGCAGTAGTCGGCCAAGGAAACTTAATGCAGCAGATGAAAGACATATCATGCTTACTTCCCTTTGACATCAGAAGATGTCTAGTAGTGCCATCAGCACCGAACTAGCGGAAAATAGTGGAATCCAGGTACACCCATCTACTTTTTAGAGAAGTCTGGCCAGAAGTGGTCTTCATAGAAGAATTAAAACCGAACAGAAGGGGGTGCTAATCTGAGTGTAGAGGGTTAATAATTTATTGGTATCATAAGGTGTAAACACTACTCACAAACGTAAGGAGTTAAAAGGCCTTGTTATTCCTTTGGTCAGCCGTCAGCCAGCCAGCGATAGGGTTGTGGGTCCTGGTCGTTCAGGAAGAACGGGGATGGAGCCGTCAGCTGTCAGCGGTGCAGGAGGTTTGAAAGTGGAGCCGTTAACCAGCGTGGATTGCAAGGAAGTCCCGGACCCGGCAGTTGACCAATGGCAGAGCGAGGAGAAGTCAGGTGACGCGTTTCGAAGCACTTGCTTTTTCTTCAGACCTGATTGGCTGTAGGGGACTCAAGTGGTTTAGAGGGAGAAGACCAAACAGGGTGGGCTGAAGTGCAGCTCGAGGTGGAAGACTATACCGTTTATAATATATATTTTTCAATTTATCACCTTCCCATTATTAATATTTTTTGCCCCTATTGTTATTAATTTTTTCCTTTGTAGCAATATCTTTTAATACCATATTTTGGATCGTAAAGCTCCATTTTTTTATATTTAATATTTACCAACATTAATGTTTATTAGTATTACCATTTTTATTAATTATGTTAGCAATTCACTTATGTAAGCAATTCACATGAGATTATTGTATATATATTTATGTATTGCTCCGCTAATACATGGCGGCGCTCCAATCCCATCCACGGATCCATTCTGCTGATCCTGTCTTCCACCTCGAGCTGCTCTTCAGAGTCAAATCAGCCCACCCTGTCCGGTCTTCTCCCTATAAAACACTTGAGTCCCCTACAGCCAATCAGGTCTGAAGAAGAAGCAAGTACTTTGAAACGCATCACCTGACTTCTCCTCTCTCTGCCATTGGTTGCCCAAGTTTGGAACAACCTACCTGCCGAGTTCCTACAAAAACCATGTGCAAGTGTATCTAGAAGAATTAATGCTGTTTGACCATATATTGATTTGGTTTGGATTTCTATTCTGTTCATTTATTTTCCATTTTGTTAATTCATAAAAATAAACTATTACCACTTCTATTTCTGAAAGCATTCCTAATTTACAGTATTTTTTCACACCTGCCTAAAATTTTGCACAGTAGTGTATTTAGCCCCACATTGGATATCCACATCAGTGCCTGCATGATGTGGACACTTCCTTTAGGATGTCCATCGATGGGGTCCTTTGATAATGTCATCACAAAGGTATGGTATAAGGATCTATTCGCACCACTAAAATCATGGTACCCCGCACCTGGAACTTGCAGCTTTGAGGGACCTGGAGGGGAACTTAGGTGAGTATATCTGGCTTCAAATCATAGGGGTAAAAAAACAGTCTGGTAAAGTGGGATAAAGGTAGGGTTAGAGGGCAGTGGGAGGCAGGGATGGGCTAAAACTATTTTTTTTTCCTGGAATGGTCCTTTAATTTCTTTGGTGTAAATGTGGACTTACCCTTTAAAATAGCTAACTTTTTTAGTTCTTTTTCATTGTTGTTCTATAGTACATACTGTATGTGCTGGTTGTAAAATTATAATGTCTGGTTCCTGAATTCTACATGAATTGATCCTCACTGATCTACAAATTATTTTATAGTGAACACCAATATTACCTTTTTCTCCAAGTCTGGGGTCTGAAATGTGAGAATAAATTTTTTAACGTGATCTTTTCGTAACTGGTCAATACTTCTTGCGTCTATTGCCCTTGCCAGAAACTCATCAACTTCATCTTCTGGGTTAAGAGCCTCTTGCGTGTTCCTGCTGCAAAATACAAAAGGAAATATCTAAATATAAATGGTGTACTACACAGTTGGTGTGCCAATGGCTGGTGCTCTGTGTTAAACGAGGGTTATGGTCCTTGGTTTGTTTACATCCTTTGGCAGAAACAGGCATAATGAAACTAAAGAAAACTTTACACATATGGCCTTATCTACGAAGTATCTGGAAAAAGATCCCTCTGTGTTCCTCATAATAACCAAGCAGATGCTGCCTTCAATTTTTCCAGAAAACAGAAAGGAGCATCTAATAACTTAGAAAACACTGACTGAGTTATATAATGTACTATGTTTGCTGCAATCTGGTAACTGTTCATGAGGATACTTACGAAAATGCCCTACATATCAGACAATATTATTAATGTACATCAGTAGACTACAGATGCTCAAAACACTGTAAAATGTCAGTGACATTCCATAACTTTGGCCAAGGTCTGACAGAAAAACATTTCTACATTGTGGGCTCTACAAAAAAAGGTGCACATGGAAACATTTTGCTGAAATAGCATTGTTACTTACTTGTCTTTGCTTGATTCGTCAATGCCCTGTAAAAAGAGAGAAATCTATTTAGCAAGTGATTTCATTAACAAAAATGCATACTTTAATACATCCGGTTGAAGGATTCATGCCCACTTACTAACGTAAATCTCCTGTTACTTTCCCACACCTGGGGAGCCACACGTGCTGTGGATGTACTCTTGTAAACACTGATGCAAAGAAGCATCAGTGTTTACAAGAGTACAGCCGAGTAAAGTGGATGCACATTCAACAAATTTCCCAAATGCGAAACCTACATATTCAGACAATGTATGAGACACACATCAATGAGTAAAGCTGATATAAAGTAGTATCAGTATTTGCAAAAGTATGACCATGTACAGGCATGAATGGCAGGCTGTATGCAGCACTTGCCGCTCCCCAGGCACCTGAAAATGCAAGAAAACGTTGCTGGACATAATAATTCCTGACAGTCCACGTGCTTGAAACCCTGTTAATCTATGTCCAGCATGAACCCTGTTAATCTATGTGCATAAACCTGTAAGATAGTAAAGGTTGGTGTATACAAACTTCAAGAGATAGGCTGTCTATTTTGATTCCTAGTAAAGACGGTGAAAGCTCCATCTATTCCAAGCAAGTAATTTGAAGGAAACGAAAAACAATGTAAGCTATATACTGCCACATATAATGTTACCTACATAATGCACCATTGAAAGATCTACTTAAAGATCAATTACACCCAAAATTAAGCCTTCTCTGAGGTCCAGGACTAAAACCGCCCATACACTGTTCATTAGAAAATTATCCAATTTCCCCAACCACTCATGCAAGGTGGATGGGGGACTCACTCCTGCTGTGGCACTGTATTCTGATAGCAGCAAGACTTTCCTACTGTCAGAACACACTGATCAGTGTTGACAGCTAAAGCAAGCGGCACTGATCGTTCAAAAAAAACCACGACAGGCTGGTTGTACACAAGTTGATTGAAAGATTGCCTTGTATACAATCAGCCTGCCTATAAGTGGATCGAAATTTGGCCAGTCCCTGCTGAACCTCCCCAATTTCAATCTGTGTATGGTCAGCTCAAAGCTGACTACACTAGTAGAACTTATTTCTAAATTTTTTATTTTAAGAATGTTTGTTGAGTTTCTAGTCATTAGTGGGGCCAAATTCACATTTTTTTCTACCACATTGACAAAAAAATTCAAAGGAGCAGGTTGAAAAATGTTACTCAAAAGAACATATTTTTAATAGTGTATGTGGTTTTCATTCAGTCATATCCATTCATTCCAAAAATTTGAAGTATTTTCAAATGATAGTCATCAAGCCATCGAATGTACCAAGAATTTTTGTACAAATATTCATACAATTTTTCGAAAATCTACTAATGTATTGGCAGCAAAGCAGAACTCCGGGCAAAAACATCTTTGCATGTTCTTGTTGCTGATTCCCTAGCTTCACTGAATATATCATCCATCTTCTGGTTCACTCAGTAGTTGCTTTGAAATAGCCTATGCATTTTCAAATCAAGCTATTAATTTTCTTTGGTTTACTGTTTGTAAGATCAGTGGCTGCTATGCCTCCCCCAACCACTGATCTTGGCACATCCCTTCTGTAGTTCTTTCTCCAGGAAGCAGGGATGTAATTCAGTCCCACTTCCAGTGGTGGACGGACAGACTCTCAGACACATTCAACATGACTTAGTGTACTCGCCCACATTCACTTCAATTCCCTGTGGGTGATGAGAACTGTAGTTTTCTTTTACTGCAGAAAGAGGATAGGAAATGATGTAATCCCTGCCGTTACACTTCCTCCTTGGCAGAGCAGATGCTGTTATCTTTTGAATTATAGGGACAAGGTCATGAAAATTCAATTAGACTTTTCTCCTAAACGGTAAGGATTTTAAAAATGTTATGAACGGTGTAGTGTTTTGTGTAGGGGGGGTGTACTAATGGGTGATTTTTGCCTATCCCGGATTTCATCTTTAAGAAATAGCTTTTCTCATCCTCCCTCCAGCATGGCTGTGACAAGCCAAGTTTGGTATATTCTGAGCTACTGCTGTCACAAGACAAACTAGTATACTGATACTTTCAAAAATCAAATTCCCTAAAGGAAATAGGGAACAGACGTGCAGTATCACGCATGCACTAGAGCAGTGTTTTTCCAGTCAAGGCGCCCTTGAAAAGTATTTTCAGTCTTAAGCCACCCCAGTCTAAGGCTTGTTTCACATTATGGCTTGTTGGGAATGTGCACAAAATCACGTGCATCTCCAACATGCAGAAAAACATGCTGCTCTTTAGCAGACGCCCAGAGGTGCTATTGCTACTAACAATGTAATATTATTCACAAATATAGCAGCTAATTCCTATCTTTCTTAAAATATCTTTTTAAGGAGTTTTTTTGGGCCATTTGACATAGCAGTTCTATATACATTCTTTATCAGTACAATAGATAAAAGATGAAATACAGCGTATGCGTGTACTTCCAGTTTTTTTGAATGCATTCATTTCATGGTAAGATCTATTACACTAAACATTAAGCAACCCTTCATACAGGACTGGTTTTGTGCATGAAGTGTGCATGTGCTGAACCAGTAAAAAAAAGTAATTCACAGTCAATCAAATGAATACTTATTGAGACAGTGTAAGGCCCTGCCATGGTGTGGGATTAGAAAATGGTTGGAAAAAGGACACTGGATTTGCACATGTGTAATGTGTGGCACTCCAGAATAAAGGCTATGAGTGCCGAAAACGGTTTTTACAGCTTTCTCCAGATTTTGGCATTCCTGGATTGGGATCCATAGATTGGAGACTTCAAAATGTCTTGGGAGGAAAGAAATCTTCAACCCAGAGTCTGGGTTTTGTGGAAAACCAGCAGGGTGTGTGTACAGGTGCGCACAGCTCTTATAATGATAGTCTGGTGAGAGCTCAGAGCAGCTGCTGCCATTTGGAGAGAGAACCAGACTGTGTGCTCCAGCCAGGAGGGTTGACATTCTCAGGAGACAAGACCTTGGGGGTACTTGTCCAAAGGACTAGGAAAGTCGGAACAGATAAGTGGGTCTGGACAGGCCAAGAAAGGTGAGGTGACTAGCAAGTCCACAGCGGGTTGCTGGGAGAACCCCATCTAGAGGCCAGGAGTGGGGCCCGTGCATTGAGGTACTGAAAGCACAGAATGAGCGAGTTTGAGAAGCCCAAGGTCAGGGAGACTGTAGCAAGCAGAGGTGCGCTGGTGACTGAAGAAGTAATATTTCCTGTTGTGTGAAGCTGAACCCCTACGTGGGCAAGTTAATAAACTTTGTTTCTTTCATTTTTAATAAAATTGGGCTACCAGGCCCTTGAAAACAGTTCTGCCTAACAGGGACTTTACTAAACAATGCACTGAGCTAAAAAGCCCCCAGACAACATTATGAATGTTTATATTCGCATAGAAATACTGTTGTGCCAGGTGCTTTATATTATTATACAGGATTTATATAGCGCCAACAGATTGCACAGCGTTTTACAAAATGAAGGTAGACATTACAGTTACAATACAATTTGGTACAAGAGGAAACAGAGGGCCTTGCTCTTTATATGTATTTTAGTGTAGAAGTTTAAAGTCATACTAAACCTAAAAATGTTTTTACCTTCTTCATACATTCCTTGCAATAAGATAAAAAAGATTTTTTAGTTTCTCTGGCCTCCCCCTTCCCTATGTGAAGGGGAAGAGAGTGGATAAAAGATCAGTGCTGTGTATGGCTGCATCTCTTCTCTCCTCTCTTCTTCACACAGGGACTTGAGCAGCAGGCTCCTGCTGATGTCAATAAAATGCAGTGAAAAGGAACTGGGACGCAGGGCTAAGTTCTGCAGTGTGTGTCTATGGAGCGCAGCTCAGAAGACACACAGCTCCGGAGCAAGCGGACACCGCGTGCCGCCATGGCAAATGGCTTGTTATGGAGACACCCAAAGAGGAGGAGCCAAGATTGCTGGTGGGGACCCGAGAAGAGAACGAAGGGGGCCACTCTGTGCAATACCGCTGCACAGAGCAGGTGAGTATAACATGCTTGATATTTTCATTAAAAAAAAAAAATCTGACTCTAGTAACACTTTAAGAAACAGTTTAATGTGCTATTTCTTATCTTTCTCTCTGAAAATGCTAGCTTGAAGCATAGTAGCCAAGTAAAGAGTACTTTCAGAAAGAGTTTAACAATGGCATCATTTTTATTTATTTCAGCATAAGCATCCTTCAACATTAATTCTAAAAAAAACAAAACAAACTCCTATGGAGTGGGGAGGGGTTAGTGCAGGAAGCAGGAAATGGCGCCAGTTTCATAAGAGAAGAAATAGGAATGATGGGTGCAGGTCTCTTAATCTACCTAACCATTGTCATGCACCAGTTACACACAGTTATGAAGCCACGTGATGTTGCCTGAGATCCTAGAAAAAAAAAAAAAAGTGCTGCAAATATTAACACATATGATGAATACAGAGTAGTATTAAACATGGTACTGATGCAGACTTTGACCAATTAGTCATGTCTAACAATAGTTTATTTACAACATCTCACACACACACACCAAACACATATCTGTTCACGAATCTGGTATACTGCAGTATATCACAGAAAAAATTAAACACATCATCGGTTTGGCAAGTCATGAAAAAATGATGTCATTTTTGGCACAGACACAACCTAAGGGGACCTGTTAGCATAGAATTATAGCAGTAGCCATTGCTGACTTTTTTCTTCTTAGGTGCAGGCTTTAGGGCATTCATCCTTAAGACAGCTTCATTACCTAGTGAGTCCAGGGCCTAGAACAAGTGGGAAGAATGGGAATTCAAACTTTTTCAGACTTTCAGTTCAACAACCTTACAGGTTCATTTTAAAATTCTCTGCAAAGAATTATGTCATTAACCAGATCAAGGGTGATGAACAAAGCTAAGCCTGTACATTGTACACTAACAGGAAATAATGCTAGAAACAGCTCTAGAACGCTAGAAAAACAGGATGTCCAATTACTGAGCTATAAACAATATACTATATGGGATGTGTGTTTGTGTACACATACTGTGCGCGCACGTGTTTGTGTGTGTAAATAAATATATATATATATATATATATATATACACACATATATACAAATACATATACACACACACTATGAATCACATAATTAAATCTAGGGAAAGAAATGCCCTTTTCCCCTGCTGTTGGTATTTTACTGCTTCTGAGATTGTTCTCCTGCACACCATCACCAATACCCTTGACATTTTTCCATTATATGTACATGACTAATTAATAAACATGAAATCAGATGAAGAACAAAGGGACAACTTTCTTAGAGCTTCAAACCTAATTGGTACATTTCTGAGTATAATGGGAAAGAGAACCATGACACAGTCCAGACATATGCGCAAAGCCCTCTGCTACATAATAGAGTCTGCAGATAATCCTTGCTATACGCAAACATTCACAGCAGATGTATCATTCTGTGGTGAACAGATGATGGTAGCAGTTAAGCACTACAAAATCTAATCTTGTAACTAAGAATGTAGGATGGGAGCTGAGCTGCTAATGTTCAAATAAAAGACCGCTATCACAGTAGGAGTACTATTTCTGTGAAGTAAAGCTATTAGAGGTCATACATAAAATTCAAATAAATACAAAAGCCCTAGGCCTGCTTTTGATATATGTCATTGAACTCAGATGAGATATTTAATATCCTTTTTATTGTGCAGAAGGGTCATATAATTTCTTATACACAAAACAAAGTCTGACTTCTCTTTGTTATGTTCCACACAGCCAGACATATTTAAACTTCAATTCATTTCTGAATTCCATGAAAAATCACTTTCAAAATATGACATTATATCTGACCTTGATATCTGCTAAGTGTATGACACTAAAGCACCCTTTTTGGAAATATATTTGTGGTATAAGGGTTTTCAAATAAGCTGGGGGAAGCCCATGGTATTTTTTCACTGCAAAGTAAGAATAGGAGAGGTTTTTAAGTTGCTCTAGTCCAGGGGTAGGCAACCTTGGAGGGGTGGCGATCTACCTGAACAAAATGAGAGTAGTAAATGATCACCGGGCAGTGTAGCATCCTCACACCTGATTTAAACCTCTAACTGCTGTACTACTATTTTGCAATGACACGCATTTCACAGCAATCATTGGTTTAAATCAGGTAGTGAGGAGGCAGGCACACCGCCATCACCTGTTAAACACACTTGGATCGCTTGCACTCAGGGGTTCTGGTGTACTATCAGAAAGTGCACCAAACCCACACCAAACCCGCAGGATATAATAGAAGTCCATGGCTAATTGCAGCAAACCCACAGGAAAGCGTGAAAGCAGCCCTATACTATTACGTCTATTGTATTGCTTTACACTGACCTGAAGATCTCTTCTTTCCTGCTGCTGGCAACATTCTGGAGACCGCTAGCAGAGATAAGAGGTAGAATGCAGTTGGCATCACACCGTATGGGACAGGAGCCAACACTACAGGGGAGGCATCGGTTTATGCAGCTTTTGCTCCCTTCTACAGTTCCAACTTTACAAGTAGTCCTTCTGCATTGATGCGCCAATACTTGCACGATGCGTTAATGCGCATTGGAGTAATGCATTTTACTGCATCACGGTAGTGAAAAGAGAGTCTGTGCTTTGCCTATGAATAGCCACAACAGGTTCACATTAATGCGTCCCCCCCCCCCCGTGCTGTTCAATTCTGTTGCCATGAATTAGGAAAAAAATTCTCAAAAAGTGTATATTAACTGGTTTGTGTGACTAAGTTATAGCCTCTACAAACTATGGTACATATATACTAGAATGTATGCATCTATAGATGCTATACTGTAATGGAGGTGATCAGCAACTTATAGTGGGACTGTGATAGGGTGGTGGGCTATTTGACACTAATAGATACTGGCTAGGAGGGTCATTAACTGACACTGACATTGCTAGTGACACTTCTATAGTGTTCAGTGATAATACCGTACACTGGCGTCAAAGAACGTTGAGGATACAAACGTTTTGAAATTTGGCCAGTTCAGGAAAAAAACGCCAAATTTTTTATCTGTGTGCAGCCCTCTTCTGTCAAATGATCCTTCTGGAAAACCAGCATTCAGCCAATTGCACAATGCTGATCAGTGTACTCTGACAGGGGGTGGGGCAGCTGAGGAGATCCCTTTATCCCCATCGCTTGTGTGGATGCAGACATCTGAGTTTTGTTTTGTTCAACCTGCTAGTTGAGCTACAAAAAAAAAAAAATGTGTGTACCCAGCTTTTGTCCCAATCCCTGCCCATAAATCTTGGGTAGATATGCAGAAAATGATGCCAAAAGACAAAAAATTGATGGTAAAGGGCACATCATGATGTTCAGACTGAAAATCTTGAGAGCTAGTCAACAACACAATGGCATCGGTAGGCTATCAACCAGCTTTTACAGAAGAAAAACAAGCAAACGCTTCGACTCTGAGGAAGAGGCATAGCCTTGAAACGTGTCAGCCATTTGGAGGTCTATAATCCCCTTTTAGACACCATCAAGGGAGATTGAACCATGCTGTATTTTGTATGTTGTGCCTTTGATTTTTATCCTTTTGTGAGTATATCACTTTTTATACAATAAACCAATTTTCTTAGGTTATCAACCAGCTTTGCATGTTTTTAGCACTTCATGTATCAGAGTGAGTCGGCTCATACATCCAGAATTCTGGGCTTGGTACTGTACTTACCTGCATCAATAAGTTAATCTGTTTGCCAGTTTAAAGACTGTCAAACAAAATGTTTTCTATCATTTTTTTTTTTTTATTTGTGTTGGTGCAGACTTGGTAGTGACTGCGAGCCCATGACCTATCACACAGTTGTACACAAAAGTTTGCATACCCTGGCAGAAATCATGAAATTTTGACATGGATATTGAAAATATGACCGATCAAGCTGAAAAACTGTCTTATTTAAGGATCGTGATCATATGATGCCATTTGTTATCATGTAGTTTGGCTCCTTTTTAAATCATAATGATAACAGAAATCACCCAAATGGCGGCACACACAGGTTAAAATGGCAAATAAATGTTACATTTCCCATACAGGCTGCTCTGGAAAAAGATGATGTGGTTTTTTCAAGGAGCACAATTAGACAATACTGGAACAAAAATTAGCTTCATGGTCAAGTTGCCAGAAAAAAGCCTTTACTGGGCCGATGCCACAAAAAAGCCCAATTACAATATGCCCGACAAATACCTTAACACACCCCGCAGCTTCTGGCACACTGGAGTGACAAGACCAAAATAGAGCTTTATGGTCATAAGCCCTATTTTTGGAGAGGCATCAACAAGGCCTTTTGCGACAAGAATACCATCCCAATGTAAAGCATGGTAGTGGCTCACAGTTTTTTTTTTGGGTGCGTGAGCTCTAAAGGCAAGGAGAATCTCGTGAAAATTGATGGCAAGATGAATGCAGCCTGTTAGAAAATACTGGCAGACAATTTGCCTTCTTACGCATGTAAGCTTCGCATGGGATGTTCTTGTACATTCCAGCATGACAATGACCCTAAGTACAAGGCCAAGTTAACCCTCCAGTGGTTCCAGCAGAAAAAAGTGAAGGTTCTGGGGTGGCTATCACAGTCTCCTGGCCATAGTATCATCAGGCCACTCTTGGAAGATCCCAAACGTGCAGTTCATGCAAGACGACCAAAGACTTTGCATGACCTGGAGGCATTTTGCCAAGACAAATTGGCATCTATAACACCTGCAAATATTGTGGGGGGGGGTTCATAGACAATTATTACAAGATTATAAGACTTCATACGGTCATTAATGCTAAAGGGGGCAATACTCAGTATTAAGAACTAAGGATATGCAGACTTTTGAACAAGGTTTATTTCATTTGTGTACTTGTAGCCATGTTTTGTTTTATGTTTTGCCTGCTCACGCTAATTCTCTAATGCCCCTTTCACATGGGGCGAACCCATCAGTGGATCCGCTTGCTTAGCGGGGGATCTGCCCATTGAGCAAGCGGATGACAGGTCCATATCCGCTCCGGTAATGCAGAGCGGACACGGACACAGCCCACTGTCCTCTAAGGGCTTTTGGATGGAAACTGACCACCCTTCTGTTTCCATCCGACTGTCATTCGATCTGATGAACCAGACGGATCGGGAACGGATCCCCACCCTTCTGTTTTTAGTGGGCAGGATCGTATCGGATGTAGGCAGGTGTAAATGGACATGTGTGTTTATACCAAATGCTCCATAGAGAGCAACAGAGTGTCCAATCTTATACGCCTGAAAAACGGACAGGCAGACCCTACCATTCCGTTCATGTGAAAGGGGCCTAAGGGTATGCAAACTTTTGAGCACAACTGTAAAAGAAGTGCGACATATGCTGTTGTTGGCACGCATACAAGTTTTATGTTCTAGGTTTAGAATACTTCTAATAACTCAGCACCTACCAGCAGGCAAGGTTGTTACTTAGCTGAAAATAATTACACTGTTACAACTGCACAGGCTTGCTTAGAAAAGATTTGTTTGCCCCCTTTTTACTTTCACC
The DNA here is from genome assembly GCF_062004578.1 of Staurois parvus. Classification (NCBI taxonomy): domain Eukaryota; kingdom Metazoa; phylum Chordata; class Amphibia; order Anura; family Ranidae; genus Staurois; species Staurois parvus. Next base: position 7,130,562 of record NW_028317813.1, read on the forward strand.
TTGACTCTTCAGCTTAAGGCCGAAGTTTAGGTATGACACTTTTTACATAGTTACACTGGTCCAATTTGGACCAATGTAAGTATATGTGCGCCATACACCTGTCCGTTTCATGTGGAAGCTGGCACTGCTACTACAGTGATCTCCACTAGCTTCCGAATCCTGTGCCAATAGATTGCCCTGCTGCACTGTGAACCCAGAAGGCCTTCTCAATTAATGCAAACTGTTCTCTGACTGGACAAGGTAGAGAGGCGAGGCAGTATTGTCACAACCACCAGCTTGTCCAACCAGAGAAGGCTATGCATTTACTGAGAAAGTGTAGAACAGTCTTTGAATGGTGCCTGTGTCAATATATAACAGAGTTGCAGCTTCTGCATGATACCTAAAAGCTAGATGAGACCATTGTTGTAGTTCTGTCTACCACAGTGATTTCCAGTTTCCATGAGGATCAATGTTGAGTAATGTAACTATTTAAAAATTTCCATACCTACACTTAAGCTTTAAAGGTCAGATGTAAGAGAACCTGAAATTTGACAGCTTCTGCCCCGTCTAATACCTTCCCTCACACCCTGTCCTTCAGCATCTGAGAGTGCTTAGCAGTGTCATATGACAGAAACCAGTAGTTAAAAGAATTAGAATGAAGTTAACTGATAGACTTCAGGTGACCTCCCATACAAAATTCTTCAGATGAAGAGTTGAACTTAAAGTAAGGCTAAATTATATATCTCACAAATGTGTGTTTTTCATAAACAGGACACATTAGAACTGCTTTACCTTAGAACTAAGTATTTAAAAAGAAGTGTCCAAATCGCTTTAACCCACCTTGTGCCCTCTGCTGCTTCAACACCTACAGTAAAACTGCAGGGAATTTGATTCTGTGTGATGGTCTACCCACTTGTATCTAAAGAAATTTGCACTGTAGGTCTTGGAAAGCCAAGTATAATATACTTTTTCAGTCACTGACCCAGACAAGTTATTATTATTATAATACAGGATTTATATAGCACCAACAGTTTGCTCAGTGCTTTACAATATAAAGGGAGACAATACAGCAACGATACAGTTCAATACAAAGAGGGTTAGGAGGGCCCTGCTCCTTGGAGCTTACAATTTAAGTTATGACTTCATTTTCTGCATGCTTTCTTTGTCTGCAACTCAAAGAATTTAAGCTAGAGACAGCCACACCAACTAGAATTTTCAGAATGAAGTCAGCAACTAGTTTCCAATATGTGAATTAATTTTTCCCATGCAAAGCTCTACGGCTACATACACTTACTTGCCACTCTGTTCAGCCAGAGTAACATACCTGGCAAGTTTGGGTATGGGAGTGTACCGTGACCTACTCCCCTAGCTCCCAAGTAACAGTGCTGGTGAGTGAAGATTAGCTGTTCAGGCACTCAGTGTTGTCAATGTGGGACTGGAAAAAGAGTCCTCAGCCTTGTGCAGGTTCAAAAATACTGTACAACCAGGAGCTTACACCAGGCTGCTTCTCCCATGAGTGAACAGAGAAAAAAAGCAGAATAAAGGGCAAGCATGTGCAGGGGGAGACTGACAACTCATGGGGCCCCCGGGCAATAGGGGATCATGGGGCCCCTGTGTCCTTGCCCACACTCAACAAAGCCTATAAAAAGGTACCAGGGGCATTTCATGGGGCCCCTTACTGACCCCAGGCCCTCGGGCAGTGCCCGAGAGCTCAAATGGTCAGTCCATCCCTGAGCATAGGTAAGTGGAAGCTGGGGCTACCTAAAGTAAACCTGAATTTCTGTGCTGCATGGGCGAAGCAGATGTTCACTTTAAAATACCTAAAGCAAAAAAAAAAAAAAACGTGCGAATAACTGAACTTGCAAAATTTATCAGTAAACACTTTTGCTTCCCTGAGCTCAGTGCAGAGTAAATCATATCACAGATCGTGTTCTTATTAATATGGTATATCCGAGTACATCAGCAGAACAAAGTATAGCACAATAATTATAGCAAGAGGCATATTTTACAGGCAAAAAACAGTCTTGGGAAACAAAGACACATGGGAGTTGTATAGAAACAGCATGTTTATCCTCAGACAACATACGTCAGCACAATCCTGACGGTATACATCCCTCAACAGTGTTTCTATTCCACAGATCTTAACCTCTGAGGATAGGAGCTTTGATGTGCTCAGACTTTATAGACACGTTGAGAACAGACAGCCTCCCTTTCAGCGCATACGGGAATCCAAATGTGCTGGCAGCTTATTTTAATACAGATGTTCTGCTCATTAGTCAGGAGGATGTTCACATGGAATCAGTAATTAGAGCACATTTATTATGGATAGATTTCTAGGGGCTTTAGCCTTTGCTGGAGATGACATCAGACTGGGTAAAAGACCCCCTGACTCCACGTGCACACACAGTTTGAATCAGTGTCTCGTTCTTATCAAACTACTGAAGCGCAACGCGTTTTCAATAGATGGTCTTCAGGGCATAAGTGACAAGGCTGCAGCTTGCCTCTAGGAAGGACTTGGCAGAGAAAGGCATGTGTGCTGAGAGTTGCTGGCCCCTTGGCATGTCTCATTAGGCAGATCCCACAGGAGGCCCTCTGATGAGCTATTTAATTAAGTGTTTCTGATAGAGGAGCTGTGCATCCCTGTGTTGTCTCTGACTACCTGCACCAGGAAGCCTCTCTCAAGCTCAGTCCTTTATAACATAGGCATTTTCTGGGAGGCAAAAGAATCCCTAAATGAACAGTGCAGCTTTGCTGTCACATTGCTTATAACAAAACCACATGCTCCTGATTCACAGCAGCCTGAACGTTTTAATCACTTGTATGTTTAAATACTCACTGAGTAAAGTTAAAGCTAGTGTCCATGCCGGCTGTGTTTCTATGTACAGGTCAGAATGGAGCCATAGAGAGGAGGGCGGCTGATGATGACGTGTGGTCCGTTCATGGGTTACAACAAAGCCACTGCTGTTCTGCCCAGCTATAAATACAGCCATGTGGAATCATCCAATCACAGCACAACAAATGAAAAGTCTTCTTAGTTTTGGCTACACAGACATCCCATGTATTGAGAAGACCTTGGTGTGTGGAGACAGAGACGTGTGGTCCGTTCATGGGTTACAACAAAGCCACTGCTGTTCTGCCCAGCTATAAATACAGCCATGTGGAATCATCCAATCACAGCACAACAAATGAAAAGTCTTCTTAGTTTTGGCTACACAGACATCCCATGTATTGAGAAGACCTTGGTGTGTGGAGACAGAGGATTTGACCAAGGATGCCTTTCCTGCGGACGTTGATCCTGCCATGGAATCTCCTGGGGCCATGACTACACCCACATCTCATGAAGTGCTAAAGCTTCCACTTCTCAGATCTGGTCTTCTGCAGATACCCGGATGTACATTTCAAAATGCAGAATGCTTCTAAACACCGCATTTATACGCGTTCATGAACCTAACAACCGATCTCCACTTCTCCCACCACTCCATCCCCTACAGCCACTTCCTCCTGTACCACTTCCCTTCCCTCCTAGATTGTAAGCTCGAAAGAGCAGGGCCCTCGAACCCCTCGTGTATTGTACTGTTACTGTTTTGTCTCATGTTCTGTCCCCCTTGCTATTGTACAGCGCTGAGCAAACCCTTTGGCGCTATATAAATACTGTATAATAATAATAATAATAATAATAAAGCGGAGTTCCACCCAAAAGAGGAAGTTCCGCTTTAAAGATTGATCCCCCGCTCCCCATTAAGGATTGGCACCTTTGGGGAGTGGGGGGGGGATGGGTACCTGAATTTGACAGGTACTCGCTCCCACTTCCACTGCGATTGCCTAGGCGATCGAAAACGGAAGGTGCCCTCCTACCCTCCCTCCCCGAAGTCTTGTGGGACACGTGATAGGTCCCATAAGATGACGGGACAATTCAGGAAGCGCAGCGCTACTCGCGCATGAGCAGTGGGCACCTGGCTGTGAAGCTGCAAGCTGTCACAGCCGGGTGCTCATACAGAAGATGCCGGCACCTGGAATATAGGACGGCCGGTGAAACGGGCTGCAGCGGGGGCAACGCGAGATTGTGGGACAGGTGAGTGGCTGTTTTTTAAAAGTCAGCAGCTAAAGTTTTTGTAGCTGCTGACTTTTATTTTTTTTACAGAGTGAGTGGAACTCCGCTTTAAGACCATGGTAAGCTAGAGATATTTCTAATTTATAAAAAGTTATTTGGTAATGCCGTAGGAGCTAACATTTTCATGATCTATTGTCCACTTTTATGCTGTTGTCCTTTTGCAGAATATGAATTGCAAATTGCCACAGTTCTGCCCATTACTAGATGAAAAAAAAATAGAAGTTCTAGATTTACATATCTGCATAGAAAGTTGGGTTGAAAAAAAAGACATGTCCGTTTGTCTGTGTGAAGTGTATTGCTCACCCCAGTGGCAGGTATCTTTTATTACAGGGCACAATTCAGGGTATAGATGTCACAATAATGTCCTACTATGCTCCCAATGTCAACCCTGGACCCTTTTGATCACATATCTCTTCCCTCCTGGCTATCCATCAACGGAGTACCCTTTTGATGGCTGGAGATTCCAACTTAGTATTAAATCCTTCACTAGATAAATACCCTGCAGAGAATTCTAATTCTTCCGCATTAGCTAAATCCTTTACATGTACGTTAAGTACCCATGACCTGGTAGATCTATGGCGTGAATTCCACCCCCGGGGGAAAGACTACTTACTACTCTCACCCTCACCATTCTCATTCCAGAATTGACCATGTTTTTGTATTACGCAAACATCTCCCTTTGGTTCACTCCGTCTCTATCCTCACGGTTCCATGGTCTGATCATGACCCCATTTTGGTGGTCTATCGATCTCTCTTTTGTAAGCCAGCCTACTCCTCTTGGATTATGAATGACTCCCTACTTTCGCTAAAGGACTACAGCGCAAATCCCAAGAATATTTCCAGCTAAACTCAGGTTCTGTCTCTTCTTCGGTAACGTTATGGGAAGCTTACAAGGCTGTTCTTAGGGGCCATAATATTCAGATAGCTTCGAGGCAGAAGAGAGATAGACAACATAAACAGTGTCAGCTGGAATCAAAGCTAGCTTCCGCATCGGCTCAATTTAAGCAGGTACCTACCCCATGGAACCGTAGATTGCTAGATCAGGCCCGCCTGGAACTGGATCTTTGTTTGACGGATGAGGCTGAGTGCTCTTTGCGTTGGACACGCCAGAAGTGGTATAGTAAAGCAAATAAACCAGATTCCATGTTAGCACGTAGATTATGGTCTTTTGCACATTACCCCAAACCGATTTCTCTACGCACTCGTCAGAATGTTCTCACAAGTAATCCTGTAGCGGTATTGGAGGAGTTCCGGCATCGACTTGCCAGACTTTATACGGATCCTACACAGGCTGACCCTCAGTCTATTGCTGATTTTTTATCCCATTTGTCCTTGCCTACTTTTACTCAGGCTCATGAGGACCTGATGAACTGTGATATCCAAATATCAGAAGTTCTGCAATGCATTGCAGATCTGAAGACGGGCAAACGCCCAGGTCCAGATGGATACACGGCTTTAAACTACAAGAAATTGGCTGATGTGCTTGCCCCTCACCTTGCTGCTATGTTCAATGCGGTGAAGGGAGGTTCGAACTTTTCCCCTGACTCTTTGACTGCTAATGTGGTAATGATCCCAAAACCGGATCGAGATCATTCCTATTGGGTAAATTATAGGCCTATTTCTCTTATTAACATTGATATGAAAATCCTCACTAAGATCTTAGCCACTCGTTTGAATTCTTTCCTTTCTCGTCTGATAAAAAAAGACCAAGTGGGTTTTGTCCCTCACAGCCGGAGATGCCATCAGACGCATTTTACAGTTACAACATTTGGCTCATACTCACAAAATTGATATGATGCTCCTTTCTCTAGATATCAACAAGGCCTTTGACACTTTGTCTTGGACTTATCTCCTGTCAGTCCTTCACTGTTTTGGCTTTGGTCCCTCGTTCTTACGTTGGATCTCTTCGCTATATACATCCCCTCAAGCAAAACTCAAATATTATGGATTTGAGTCCTCAACGTTCCCGATTGGCAGGGGAACTAGACAAGGGTGCCCACTTTCTCCCATACTATTTATCTTGGCCTTGGAACCTTTGGCAGAAGCCATTCGTACGCATCCTGATATTAAGGGAATAGATGTAGCTGGCTCCCAGCATAAGTTATCTCTGTTCGCCGACGATATGTTGTTCCGGGGGTTACTTTGCCAAATTTACTTGCGGTTTTGGATTCCTTTGCAGTTCTCTCAGGTCTCCATGTCAACCCTGCCAAATCTAAGGCTATGTCAATTACTCTCCCACCATCACTTTTGGTTACTCTGAAACATTCGTTCCCTTTTCAATGGCTCTCGGCTCTGCCGTATTTAGGAATTAAGCTCACCCCGACTTACGAAGGACTTTACCGGACTAATTTCCCCGCCGTCTTTAATGAACTGACCGAGCTGCTGTCCTCCTGGTCTCACTACCCACTTTCGTGGTTCGGTAGAATCAATGCGATCCGTATGACCTATCTTCCCAAATTATTGTATGTGTTTTGCGCTTTACCTGTCCCTGTTCCTTCGCATATATTGCGTATTCATCAGCGAAAACTCCTGTCTTTCATTTGGAGTTCTTCTCAACCCAGAATTAGTAAATATATTTTATTTGCTTGTAAGACCGAGGGTGGGTTATCTGTCCCAAATCTTCAGTCCTACTATCTGGCGGCCAATATTGCTCCCTTAGCCCATCTCCATGCATCTCACCATTTCCCCTTGTGGGCTACTGTAGACCTGATGGACTCCCACCCGATACCACTCTCTTCTTTGCCGTGGCTTCCTTTTACTAATCGACCTTCATCCCTTAGTCCGACGCCGACGCTAACGCTTCGTCTTCGGGATTCTATTAAATATTTTGCTGGCCTCATCTCTGCTTACCTACCGTTACTACGTTTGCTACATAACCCATTATTCCCCCCAGAGCGTGATAATCCTGGACAGTTTGCCTGGTGGCAAGCAAATGGCTTCCAGGATGTACATTAGATGCTATCTCCCACTTGAATACTCACCTTTGAAACTCTGTGCTCCTCTCATGATATCCCATTGCAGGAACATTTTGGCTACCTTCAGCTCTGCCACTTTATTAATACACTAATACGGACACACTTGGGACCCTACAGGTTGTCCCCCTTTGAAAGTCAATGTAGACATAGACCCCATGCTCCGAGCCTAATCTCTCTGGTCTACCCTTCCATTATTTCTTATAGAACTCCTCCGGCCTGTTCCTATCATCAGCGTTGGCAGTCGGAACTTGGGGGCACTTTGGGTCAACAGGATTGGCGGACCATGACCCAAGCTTTATCTAAATGTTCTAGGAATGTTATCATTCTAGAAAATGAAAAAACCTATAAGGTTCTTTATCGATGGTATTACACGCCTGCTCGTCTAGATCGTTTTATCCCTACATATTCTCCGACTTGTTTTCGGGGCTGTCAACAGATGGGTACTATGGTTCACATCTGGTGGACTTGCCCTAAGGTTTGTAGATTGTGGATCAGAGTTTATGCCCTTCTCCGCACTATGTTGATGAACTTCATAATGGTTAATGAAAAACTGACGGCTATACTGTTGGATACCCACACAAAATTTCTGCAGACATGGCATCCCTGGCTTGATATAGCCCAACCATCGAGATTCGACCAGTCCCTTCTGTCGATATAAAATTTAAGTATTAGTTTATTTTTCTTTTTTTTTCTGTTGCGATCTCCCTGGAGCCCTTTCTGTTTTTGTTTTTGTCCTCGTCTCCTTACTCTTCGTCCCTCTCTTTTCTCTTGTCTAACCTGTTTTTATACTATTTGTACTGATTGTGGTTATTGCTTTGAGTGCCGCACCCGCAATACTAAATCCTCATGCTGGACTCCATCGAGAGCCCTGCGTGTGGAATACCTATCTACATTTTGAGAGGCTCCATTTTATATCTTCCCTGCTTTCTGTATGCTGATATAGTGACAATGTTTCCTCAGAGTTTATTTTGTAATTGGTCTATAATTGTTTACTCATTGTTTTCTCCCTTTTTTTTTTTAATGGCACTTAAGTATACAGTTTATTTCTATGTCTCTCCACCAGTACATATTCTGTAATATTCATCGAATACCTTGTATGTCTTATTCCTGTTGGTCAATGCATCTGTTTTTGACTGATTCTTTGCTCCTATCTATTCTATAATAAAATTATTTGTAAAAGAAAAAAAAAAGACATGTCCATCAGGTTCAACTAAAGACAAAAATATAAGCTTGCACCTATAGAGACCTAAACTCACAGTTGACCAGAGAAAGGCAAAAAAAAACTTTTTATAAACAGGTTAGAAACACAAGGACCACGTAAACAGTGTAATTTCAAAGAAAAAAAATAATTTGAAAATTGAATTCAGCTTTAGGCATCATTCACACAGGGCGAACAAAACTGTACACCCATGCAGGGTTGTGTTTACCCGCACGAGGATATATAGTTATTGCGTGCATCCCTGTGCAGGCAGTCCTATTGCTGTCAATTGGGAAGCAGCAGCTGCACGGACACAGCTGCCATTCCCAATGTTACATTTGTGTGGGTACACGGCCCCAAATGCATCCTAGTGACACATTCAAGGTGATTATATCCAGAACAGTAATAACAGGTCCATAAATCCACCACTGCTTTATAGGGTAATAGTCTTACGATGTGTTGCTATTAAATTTTTTGTGAAATGATCAGCCTTTGTACTTTATTAACAGTTATGACTTTTACTGACACCACTGAATTGGTCACCTTTCACTTTCTATTTCAATGGTTTTTATTAATTTTTAAACAGTATAAAAGAGAGGCAATAAAACACGCCCACACAGGGGCTATCAATTGCACAGATAAAAAAAAATGCAAAATAAAAAAAAAAAAGGAAAAACGGTGCTCTAATGCCAACAGGGCAAAAGGTACGCCCACACAGAGGCTATCAATGGCACATAAGTTACAAAACATTAATGTAACTGACTATAACAACTAAATGCAGCAGTCCAGTCACACCAAAACAGGGAGAGAATGAAAAAAGAAGAAAGAGGGGAAGAAAAAGAAAGAGGAAAAAAAAAGAAAAAGGGAGGGGCAAGGGGCAGGGGTCCAAGAGCGCCAATACCGAACACCATTACATCCCCAGACTAGCCGGGGAGTGTGGGAAAGGCATATTCCAACTACGGCTCCCATATTTTCAAAAATTTATGTTGGGAGTCGTTGCGGATACTCGACATCTGTTCGTTGAGCATCATAGTGGTCATACGATCCTGCACCCCCTGAAGAGGGACAAACGGACTCTTCCAGGCCTGAGCAATTGTTCTAGTGGCCGATAAAAACAGATAGGAAGCCAACTTCTGCTGATGAGCCAAGAGGCCCGGTATGGGGCAATGCAGCAAAGCATACCGAGCATCCCGGTGGATGGAGAGATGGAACAAGGTGAAAAGGAGGCCAAACACACGAGACCAAAAACGAAACAGTCTCGGGCATGACCACCAGATATGCAATACATCTCCACGATGGCCACAACCCCGAAAACATTGATCACTACAGGCAGGGTTAGCATGGGCCAACCGAGCCAGAACCCAATACCAACAAAACAATACCTTATAGGCTGCTGCCAGCGTGGTCGTATTAAATGAGCATTTAGCTATGAGTGACCAGGCCTTATTCCAGTCCTCCGGATCCACGGCCACTCCCAGGTCGCGCTCCCACTGAACGACATATGAAAGAGAAGTATGCGGCGAGCGTCTATTCAAAGCTGCGGTCACCTTTCACTTTTAATAGGTTTTTATTGAAGTTTTGTGGAATACATAGCATAAAACGTATAAAAATATAAAAGTGACCAACATGTGGAAGAATTCATATTCGTCCATTGGTTACTGAAGTGGCCATCTTTCAACACATTACACAGCTGGTACTGCAATAATAGTCCATAAAAGTGATCCACACCCCCATTGTTGCTCTTAAAATCTCGTTTATTGTAGAAACCACAGTGTAAAAGTCAAAAAATAAGGTAAGTTGACATGTTTCAGCCTACATAGCTAGAGTCATAACATACCGTATATACTCGAGTATAAGCCAAGTTTTTCAGCACATTTTTTGGCTTATACTCGAGTCAATGTCTGCAGATGTCTAGCAGGGGGCGCTGCTTCTAAAGCCAGTGCTTCTCAAATAGTGGGGCGCGACCCCAGGGGGGGCGCGAGGCTCCTTCAAGGGGGGCGCGTACAGGGGTGGGCAGAGGGCTGCTGTCTCTTACCTGGCTCCCACGATGATCCATCCAGGAAGCGCTGCTCCTTCTGTCACTCCAGCCACTCCCTCACTCCTGCCACTCGGCTCCGCCTCCTCACCGGTGATTGGCCGCCAGAACTGCAGCTCAGGAAAGGTACACAGGCGGCCAATCACGGGCGAGGAGGCGGAGCCGAGCGGACCCGCGAAAATCGAGTGAGGGAAAAGCCGGTAAGTGTGCAGTGCAGAGGTGCTGCTGCAACCACATATGCTGGCTGCAGCAGCACCATACTGCAACAGGGGTCAGCAAGTGTCATTGGTGTAAGTGGGAGGAATAGTGCCGCATCATTGGTGTCACTGATACTAATGATGGGGCATTATTCCTCCCACTGACACCAACGATGGGGCACTATTCCTCCCACTGACACCAATGATGGGGCACTATTCCTCCCACTGATACTAATGATGGGGCATTATTCTTCCCACTGACACCAACGATGGGGCACTATTCCTCCCAGTGATACCAATGATGGGGCACTATTCCTCCCACTGACACCAATGATGGGGCACTATTCCTCCCACTGATACCAATGATGGGGCACTATTCCTCCCACTGACACCAATGATGGGGCACTATTCCTCCCACTGATACCAATGATGGGGCACTATTCCTCCCACTGACACCAATGATGGGGCACTATTCCTCCCACTGATACTAATGATGGGGCACTATTCATCCCACTTTATTTTTTACATTGACTAGTAGGTGCCTCATTTCCCACCCTCGGCTTATACTCGAGTCAATAGTTTTTCCCAATTTTTTGTGGTAAAATTAGGTACCTCGGCTTATATTCGGGTCGGCTTATACTCGAGTATATACGGTAATATTTTTACAATAGCAGCTTGCAATATATAGGAAAGTCTACAAAGCAGTAGAATATGAGACCAAGTTTTTGCAAGCACTGGTTCTCTGCTCTGCCCCTCCAGCACTCACTGGAGCGCTGAGCTGTGGAGAGGGCAGGAGTGGCTCAGGCTCTTGGCGGATTGTTGAGAGGCTGAGCCAACTGCCGATGCAGTCTTCTGGGTGGATCCCAACCATATGGTCGGTATCTTTTCAGAGCCTGGACTGGCTCTGTAAAGTCAGCTGACAGCAGGCTTTAGCCCGCTGTCAGCAGAAAACAGGTCACGGGAGTGAAGAACTGCACTCCTGTAATCCATAGAAGAAGCATAGCCTAAAAAGCTTTGGCTATGCTTCTCCTTTAAAGTGATTCTAAAGGCTTACATTAAAGAAAAAAAAAAAAACATGTCTATACTTACCAGGTGTGTGCAGTGATTTTGCACAGAGCAACCCGGATCTTCCTCTTCTCAGGTCCCCTGCCGACGCTCCTGGCCCCTCCTTCCTGTCAGCTGCCACCACAGAAAACCGCTTGTTATGGAGGCGCCCAAGCATGTGCACCACCCAGCCACTGCTCCATGTGTCCATTCACACACAGAGCCGTGGCTCTGCCCCGCCCCCTCTCTCTTCTCACTGGCTCATTGACAGCAGTGGGGCCAATGGCCAGTGCACATTGTTGGATCTAGAGGGCGCTTAGGTGAGTATTGGGGGGGGCTGCTGCACAGAATGCACAAAGGTAAATAAACCTTGAACCTTTAACCACTTCCCGACCGGCCGTTGCATATAAACGGCCGGACGGTGGCAGTACAGGGTCGGGTGGCCGTTTATGAACGGCCTCCCCGCACCCTGCTTGTGCGCGCTCCCTGGGAGCGCGCAGCACCGCGATCCGGTGCCTGCTGTGTCCTCCGGACACAGTGAAACACCGATCGTCGGACGGCACCTCTGTACGAGGTCCCGATCATGTGATCACTGATTGGCCAATCAGTGATCACATGCAAAGTAGTAAGCAAGATGTCACTTGTGACATCATTGCTTACTACGTGTGAAATCTGTGAATGATCACAGAGGTCACATGGTACAAGGCTATTCACAACAGCCTTGTACCATGTGACAAGCTCTGACCAATCACAGCTCACTCTGTATTTCTCAATGAGTGCAGGAATGCACACAGAGAGAAAGAGAAATGATTGCTTTTACATCCTATATGGGTGTAAAAGCAATCATTGTAAAAAAAAAAAAAAAAATCTTCATCGCCCTCCACAAGTAGTACAGTGTCACCATGGTGACACTGTACTGCTAGGGTGACCGTATGTAAAAAAAAAAAAAAATAAATAATAATAATATAAAAAAATAAAATAAAAATGTAAAAAAAAATGTTTAAAAATTATAATTTTTGGCTATAAACTAATTTTTTTTTGTTTTTTTTTTTTACTAAAAAGATAATGAAATACATTTTGGCAAAGATTTATGATGAAATATTATTTATTTGCAAAATTTTATAAAAAAAAACACTTTTGTTCAAAATTTTTGGACTTTTTCATTTACATAGCAAAAAAAATAAAAATCCCAGCAGTGAATAAATACCACCAAAATAAAGCTTTATCTGTCGCAAAAAAATGGTAAAAAATTAATTTGGGTACAGTGTTGCATGACCGCGCAATTGTCATTCAAAGTTTGATAGCGCTGAAAGCTGAAAATTGCCCTGGTCAGGAAGGGGGTAAAAGTGTCCGGTCTGGAAGTGGTTAAAACAACTTTAATGTAGGACAAAGCTTTGATTACACAGCCCAACAAAAAAATCTTTTTTTCTTGGTGCCTTGCTTTTTAGACCTATTCTTGAGTTTATTTGGGGCACTAATTCAGAAAATTGCATTGGCTAGACTGCATCAGCTCTAGTTTCCTATATGTTTGAATTTATATAATTTTTTTTAGTCAGTTTTTGAAAAGATCTTGTTCTTCTTTTACTTAGTTTTTGCATAAAAGTTAGCAGATATAAAATTACACTTGGGAGTATGTAAGCGCTATATTGGAAACATTGGATTCTAAAGTGCAAGTTATTAACTGTATTATAGTTAAGATTATATAGGAGGTGTGTGTATGCTGCCACTCGCATGGTTTAATTTTTGCAGATCGAGCACCATAGAGGTTATGGCTACTTTTTTCTGTCTTTTTTTCATGCTACAATAATGTTAAAAAAAACCACTACACTAAAATATCCTAATTTTTATTGGACTACCAGAGTGATAAGTAGTATATGGCATTTATGCTGTATCTCAAAAACTAGAGCTGATAGGGAAACAATGGCCACTTTTGGAACCAGAGGGTCAAAATACCCAGGAACAGGTCTAACAGTTGAGGCACCAAAATTTGTGTTGGTCTGTGTTATAAATAGGTGTGACAAATCAAAATTGAGGGGGTGACAAAAATGGTCAGATTTAAATCTAATGTCTATGCTAGGCAGCCATGTAAGGTTAACATCTTGGACAAAAGAAAACATTCCTGTTTATAGCAAAACTGACAGAAACCAACCAAAACTAGAAAGAATGCAGAGCTGTCAAAAAATTCCCATTAGAAGGACCTAAAAAAAAAAACAAAATCCCCCCCCCCCAAAAAAAAACCTCATTGTGAAGTAACGGTGTAAGTGACCTTTTGTAGATAGAGATTAATTTGAGGAATACTCATTCTCGGACTGAGGGGAGTGGCCTATATGTACGTACTGATTAATGAAGTTAACATTTAATATAATTCACACTGTGAAGGAGTTACCTTTTTAAAAAGTGGTTGCACTAATGTAAAAGGAGAGAAAGAATGGTTTTGTTTTTTCAACCACTGTGAGAGTAAACTTTTGGAGTTAATCATAAAAAGGAGACAGGTGAAATTGAGGAAAGTAGAATCAAAGATTAAAGAACTTAAAGATATTATGTTGCCCTTTGTGGACACTACTGAATATAAAGAGAGATCAGATGTAGTTCAACAATACATTACAAAAATTGATCAAGATACTAAAAATAAAAAAGGAAAAAAATATAACAGAGATACAGATGACTATAAAAGTAATAAAGTTACAATTGGCAAGAAAATTTGAGTATTGAAGAAGTTGATTCTCGACAATCTACACCAGAAAAAGTCACAGTCAATACAAATTCGGTTAAGAAAAAAACTCCCAATGCTCCCCAAGAAAAACAAAAGATAAAATTTCATGAAAATGATATGAATACCCTCGAATTAAATAATCCCACTCATAGACCTTATTATGAAGGAAAAGGAAGGGTATATAGAGGGACCTTCAATTATAGGAGAGCGGGGAGAGCTAGAGGTAATTGGTTTCAGAGAGGAGGTTTTCAGGGTAATTTTTCCAATAGAGGGGGTTTTCAGGACCCGAGCAGAGGATGGGACCCAGAGATGAGATATTACAATCCCAATTACAGGGGATGGAATCAAAGAGGTACATATGGTATGAAAAACAATGGAGGAGGTATAGAGGAAAAAGAGGAGGTAAACGAAAACGAAAAGAAAAGGAAAAGAGATCTATAGGCACTGGAATTTTTAATTTAAGTGATGTTTGTCTTACTGAAAAAGAGCTAAAAGTTTTAGATTTAGGGCTAAAATATATACCCAGAAAAAAATGTAAGTAAATTTGATGTTTTTATCGATCTGCAAAAGTTCGTTAGAAAGTTGAATATAAAAAATTTTTTTGAGAAAAATAAAGATAATAAGAAAGAAGGGATCAGTAAAGTACCTGCAAAGGTCTACATGCATAGTAATCTGAAGAATTCTTCTACGTTTAATCCCAAAAATACAGGGAATGAATATTTAGATGTTTTTTAAAAAAATGGTTGAGACTGAAATTAAAGATATGAATCTTAAAAAGAGATATTATACTTCAAAAGAACTCGGACAAGGTATTAAAGATTTAGAAAAAAGAAAAGAGATTGTTATTAGAGGGGCTGATAAGGGTGGTAGCATTGTTATCTTAAATAAAAAAGATTATGAACTTGAGATGGATAGATTGCTTAAAGTTGAAGATACATATAAAATTCTTGCATCAAACCCTACTAAAAGATTGAAGGGTGAATTAAAACTGCTGATTAATAAAGGTAAAGACTTAGGAGTCTTAAACGAGAAAGAGGCGAGATATTTATGTATTAATAATCCAAGAATTCCTACTATATACTACCTACCCAAATTACATAAAAATAAAAAAACACCCCCTGGTAGACCCATTGTGAGTGGGATTAATTCTATTTTCTCTCGAGTCGGAGAATACATAGATTCATTTTTACAACCGATAGTGAAGAACAATCGTTCCTTTTTAAGGGATAGTGGAGAACTTATTGGTATTTTGGCGAGTTTAGAGAATATTGAAGGTTGCTACTTGGTCACTATTGATGTTGAGTCCTTATATACCAGCATTAAACAAGATGATGGTTTGAAAGCAGTTAAATGGGCATTGAAACATAAATCACATATTAAAAGAACTCAAAGAGCATTTATTTGTGAATTACTAGAATTTGTGATGTCGAATAACTTCTTCTGGTATAATAATACTTTTTTTCAGCAATGTAGGGGCGTTGCTATGGGTGCTAAGTATGCTCCCAGTGTAGCTAATATCGTTATGGATAAATGGGAAGAAGAATGTATATTTGAAAAATGGCCACAGGTGGCGCTGTATAGGCGCTACATAGACGATATTATAGTAATTTGGAGGGGTTCTGAAATAGATCTTGAAGGATTTTCAAACTATATTAATAAAAACCATTATGGGTTGAAGTTTACTGTTACTAAAGATTTTGAAAAGGTTAACTTTTTGGATTTGATCTTATATAAATATGATGGACAGATTTATACTAAAACTTTTTTTAAAGATATTGATAAAAATAGCTATATCCCGGTTTCAAGTGGACATCATCCTAAATGGCTATATAATACCCCAAGAAGTCAGTTTACAAGAATTAAAAGGAATTGCAGTTTAAGGAAAGATTTTGTTGATCAAACTGATGTATTGATCGATCGGTTTATTGAGAAAGGATATAAAAAAACCTTTTTTGTCAACAGAAAGGGAAATGATTGATAAAAAGGATAGAAGTACTTTTCTGTCTAATAGAAAGATAAAGAATAACAACTTTGATATGGCTTTTATTACCAACTTTAATAATCAGTATAAAGAGATTGAGGGTATTTTCAAGAAATATTGGCCGATTTTGTTAAAAGATGAGGTATTGAAAAAGATCATCCCAAAAAAACCTAAATTTATTTATAAGAAAAATCGATCTATAAGGACGAAATTAGTGCATAATGTTTTAGATCCACCAAAAGAGGTGGATTTTTTTCCCGATTTGAAGGGATTTGTTCATTGTAACAGGTGTAAAGCATGTAGAACGATAAATAGATCGAATAAAATAAAGAGGAAGAAATTTATTTCAAATATAACTAAGAAAGAATATAAGATCGAACAACTTATTTCGTGTAATTCCTCTCATGTGATTTATGTTTTGGACTGCCCGTGTCATTTTCAGTACGTTGGAAGAACAGGGAGACAGTTGAAGACTAGGATAAATGAACATTTGAACAATATAAAGAGAGGGTTTGACAAACATAGTGTTTCAAGACATTTTAAATTAAGACACAATAGTGATCCGAGTTTAGCGACATTTTATGGAATTGAGAGAGTAAAAAGTCATTGGAGGGGTTCAGATCTGATTAAAGAAATATCAAAAAAGGAGACTTTTTGGATATATGAATTGGAGTCTTTAGTACCAAGAGGTTTAAACATAGATATTGATTTAAATTGTTTTTTGACTAATTTTTAAGATAAATATTTTAAAATATTGATTACATGTAGTGATCGTTATATATAGTTTATTTTAATTTGGTTTATATTTTTATTAAAAAAAAAATATATATTTTTTAATTTTTTTGTGTATGAGAAGAGTTGTGCTTTAAGTTCTGTGCATGGCCCTTTAAGGGTTTTTCTGTGGTTTGAAGAGCCATGCACAGGATGGTATATATTGCTTTTCTGCATATATTTATGTTTTTATATTTATATTTTTTTGTGGGTGATTTTGAAGGAGAACGGTATTGTGCCGATTCAAACCTGCAGGGTATATATATTTAGCTTTTTTGTTTATATAATAGAGTATATGTATAATTAAATTGGGAAACACCTGTTCTAGCCAGCGTGATTAAGGAGACTAGGAACGCAGTGATTGGCTGGGTGTTAAAACTATGTAGATGAAGGGTGGTATTTATAAGAGCTGTCTGACGTTCCCATCTGTACCGCCCCTTGATGACGTCGGTGTGACGAAACCGGTTGGGCGTAGCCTATTTGATGTGGATGTTAGAGAGCCTTGCTGGTCTGTGCTGTATGGGAGAGATCTGCGGTGAGCGTTAACTGTATCTCAACCCTTTTTTGCGATTGAAGCTGGTGTCTGTTGGACACCTTGTTTGTGAGTTTCCTTATACCTTTTTTATTAAAGAGATAAATGAAAAAAACGTATTGCACCATTATGTTTTCTTTTTTGTCCCTGAGTGTACTGCATGCTCTCATGGAGGTATGAGAGAGTGGAGAAGTTCATCATAAGAGCTTGGGCTGCAAAGTTGTTTGGCTGTGATTATTATCTGGAAGTATCTGAAACATCACCATATCTATTTGGACATCGGGTTCATTGCTCCCAGAGCACAAGCGCTGTTGCTGGTTTATAATCTGACCAGCCATTAGCTCTGGTGAGTTCATTTAATCTCCTTTGGTGGTGGATTTCTCACAATTGGTTCAAGTCACTGAAGATATATATATTTTTTTGGACACTAATTTATGTTTGGACACTCTAATTTATTTAAAACACTAATGTTTTTTGGATGATGACATACACTTTTGTATAAGTTTGTTATTAGCGCATACCTTTTAATTTGGATAAAAGGAGAGAAAGATCTACATCATATTTGGTCTCTAAGAAGATGTAATATGTTGGTTGTTGGAATGTGAAACCTTGTCAAATGGAAGAGTGGATGTTTTTCAAATAATTGCCATTAAGGGTGTATCTGCTGAGCATGGTGAAATCTCTCCAACACTCATTCAGCACACCCCTCAGACCCTTTCATTGGGAAGTATTAACTCAGCGGTACCCTAAAGTCAAAAACGGCTGCCGAGATTGGCAGCTACAACTCTTTTTTTACCACTGAAACTATGAAGGACTATTAAGAGTCATGAGGCCAAAGACCAGGGGAACGTTTTTATTTTACCTTTGCCTATCTATTGTTTTAGAATATCAACTGATCATATCAGTTTCATTAATACTATATTTAAAAATTACAAAGGTGAATTCTAGTATGTTACTGTTTAATGCCACTAAGCTATAAAAGCATGTCTCATCTATGCAAAAACACAGTCAAGTCTGAACATAAACTATACATAACTGAATTTGTTACACTGGCTGCATACTGCTGTTTTGTTACAGCTGCATACCTTCTTGTAAATTCACACACATTTTGCTGCATGATGTTACCTACAATAATAGTAATACTTAAAGAAAGTCGGAAAAAAGAGGAAAACATAAAATACCACAGAAAATACACACTATGTTTCGAAAAATCTGCTTGCAAATATCACTAGCATCAGACTGAATAGCAAAAACAAGCTTAGTGTAACAGCTTTTGCCGCAATTTTATTTTAATATTCTGGGAAATGGCATGACATTGTAGAAGTTTTCCAGTCTAAAAAGAAATTGAAAAACATTCCCACCATGCCCAGCTTTAATAGTGTGGCTAGGCAGCTCTGAGACTATATGTGCATTAGCTTACTCTAGTGGGTCAGCTCTGAGACATGGTATCCCAGGAGTTCTCCAGCCACTCGGCAGAATGATATATGTGTGAGAGGATGCATTCAAGAGTATGCATACTTTACAGTATAACTAATGCAGGCCATAGATGGGGAGAAAAACGGCAGATTTTCGGCCAATTAACGAACTATCGGTCGGTCCAAAAAAACTTACCTGACCACCAATTATTACGAAAATCGGCCGATTAATGAGTAACCTATAACGGGAAATGATGTCATTTTGTGGCCTTTGTGATCCTTTTTCGGAAAACGATCGTTCGTTTTTGACCATCAATGAGGATAAAGTCGGGCGTTTTTCGAAAATTTTCCAACATCACCGATAATCTGAAAGTCCAAAATACACGAAAAACGGCCGACAAAATCGTCCACTAACGATAAGATAATCGGCCGGTTTTATTTTCGGACGAAAAATCGGCCGTTTTTCTCCCCATCTATGGCCTGCATAAAGGCCCAATTTTTTTTTAATGTTCTGTATAGAGTGGAGAGGGATTAGAATACCTGTCAGGTTTGTATTTCTCTCAAATCTTTGAAATTCACCCGCTCTTTTAATGCGGTTTACCATTATCCTCGAAAGTGAAAATAGTTGTTGTCACCATAACCGAAATAGTACGAAACAACCAGGGATTCCCTCACTTTGGAGGGATTTCCTCTCACTTCCTGTAATGTCTATGGAACACAGGTGGGGAGGGAAAAAAAACTGACAGGGGTTATAACTCTCCTTTACTTTAACCAAAATTAAAAAAAAAGTTTTGCCTTTAGGCCTACTATAACTGATAGCTTGTTCTTTTATTAAATCACAACCAACTGAAACCTGAACTGAAAAGATTTACACTGCAGATTTATACTGCAGACACTGGATAGCTATACCTTCTACCATTTAATTTAACCTGAAAGTCCTCTCAAAACTCTACTTCTAGGTAGGCTTTATTGCAATTTTAAAACCCCGCTCCTGTCCTAGCACAGAGGCAGTAACTTTTCACCTTCAGCTTTATGCCACTGCATAGTAATTATGTGTTTTTCTGCAGCACCGTTCACAGAAAAAAGGACTAAACTGCATGACCAACTGTTGGGCAGACTTCAGTTGCATAAGCTGCTTAACTAAAAAACATCTGTAATAATTTGTGGATTCCTGCAATCAGCCTTCACCATGAATTTATACTTTGCAAATGATTGCACACATTATTTCAAGTCAATTGTATTATTATTATACAGTGTTTATATAGCGCCAAAGGGTTTGCTCAGCGCTGTACATTAGCGAGGGGGACAGTACATGAGACAATACAGTACAATACAATACACGAGGGGTTCGAGGGTCCTGCTCTTTCAAGCTTACAATCTAGGAGTATGTATGATATATGCTCAACAGCAATCCAGGACTAATCACAACTGATTTTTGAAATGTATCCAAATTTGTCCTTTTGCCAATAATAAATAAAAAAAAACTGCATTACACTCACCATTTGTCGAAAGGCTTTGGAGCCTTTGTTGCGTGGAAAAGATCTTTCAGGTACCCAGACTCTTGTAAGGCCTTCATTTGAATTTGCTCTTGCCCTTTGTAGCTTTGCCAGCATTGCTTTTTCCTCTTTCTACATATAAGGATAAATTGAAATTAATATCAAGAAGCATTTTATTGTTATAAATTTAAATGAATACCATATCCCACAGATTTCCACAATAACAGTCCTGGCCATTTTAAGTCTTCCCTTTCACTTCCACTGTGAAATTTTACAGTTGGATCCTTTCAGCAAGTCCTGCACAGCAGCAGGTCCTTATTACAAATCCTTATCTACCATAAGGGCTTGTTCACACTTGCAATTGAGGAAGGGGGGGGGGGCAGTAAAAACAGGGGGTTGATCCACATTTTTACTGCCCCTCCCCTTCTCTACAAGCCGACATGGTGCCACTTGGATAAGTGCACAATGCTGTGCATTGCGGTGTGGCAGTTTTAACACTACATGCCTAATTTGACAGGTGGCAACAAAAAGGAGAAGAAAAAAACACATCAGGAGCTGGCAGTATTGCCTCCTGAATGCCTGCAAACCTCATTTCACAGTCCTCTGAAAAGCAGTTCATCGTGAATCACTTTTCATGGGGTGGTAAAACACTCTAGCCCTTAGTTATCAGTATTGTAGTGAGCACTCTGGGTTTTCTACCCAGAAGAAAGGGAGAGAAAGAAAGTTTCTTGAAAACCTTTTTGTCTAGGAATTGCACCTCACTGTCAGCTTCCTTTATTAGTATCCTTTCTTGACCCAATTAACATGCACACATGCAAAATACATAAACAACAATATTTTTAACTGTTTTCTAACAGGCTGCTGGACAAGTACAATAAAACTGTGGGTAAAAAGCCAAGTAAACATATAAAGCTATTACAATCTGCATGACGAAAGGGGCACTTTTCCCAAAACTGATAGATGCTGGAGCATCAAAGAGGATCTCCTACCAGAAAAGACAATATATAATATCTAAACATACATACAAGTACTCTTATCTATGTCCAGGCTGCCTTATCTTTTTGTGGATCTGTTTTCAGGCTGTCTTTATGCAGCTGGTGTCTATGCTCCCGCACCACCATTTTAAAGTGTTTGTTATCCTATGCATGTGTCAGATGGAACATATGACATCAAATACCCCATCATGCGCATTTGCCATAGGACAGTACAATCATAGATGTTTAAAAAGAAACAAAACCTTCCTCCAAGACTTTTGGGAGAAAGGTTTCTTGCTCCCCCCCCCCCCCCCACATCTTGCACATGTGCACTATCAGAATACTGTGAGATCTCAGGAGATCTTGCACCTTAGGTACGGGATCTCCCTGGAGGCATTAATGATGCTGCCTTCCCGGGGGCATCTACAGTTGTGACCAAAATTATTCAACCCCCAATGCTGTAAAGGGGTTTAGGGACTATAGTGTACATTTGGAATTGTATTCAGAATCAAATCCTACAAGGACGTTGTAACTACCCAAATGCAACTAAAATGACATCAATTGTTTATGTAATACAGTAGTAAATGGTTCTTATGTGGTTTCTTCATTGCCACAATTATTCAACCCCTTAAAGACTACCACTCTGAAGAACAGAGGTTCATACAGGTGCTTTCCATCAGGTATTGAAAACACCTGTGGATGTCACCGAGCAGCAATCAAGCATAATAAGCACCAATTAGGCAGCTTTAAAATGACTGTGATACTCAGCTCCTTCTAGACATTTACTGGTGTGGTTACAAACATGGTGAAGGCAAGAGAATGGTCCAGGAAGACAAGAGAAGAGGTGATTTCTCTTCACAGGAAGGGCAATGGCTATAAGAAGATTGCAAAGATGTTAAACATACCAAGAGACACCTTAGGAAGCATCATTCGCAAATTCAAGGCAAAGGGCACTGTTGAAACGCTACCTGGTCGTGGCAGAAAGAAGATGCTGACTTCGACTGCTGTGCGCTACCTGAAGCGTAGAGTGGAGAGAAGTCCCCGTGTGACTGCTGAGGAACTGAGAAAAGATTTGTCAGATGTGGGTACAGAAGTTTCAGCCCAGACAATAAGACGCACACTGCGTAATGAAGGCCTCCGTGCCAGAACTCCCAGGCGTACCCCCTTGCTGTCTCCAAAGAATAAGAAGAGTCGACTGCAGTATGCCAAAAGCCATGTGGACAAACCACAAAAGTTGTGGGATAGTGTTCTGTGGACTGATGAAACAAAATTAGAACTGTTTGGGCCCATGGATCAACGCTATGTTTGGAGGAGGAAGAACAAGGCCTATGATGAAAAGAACACCTTGCCTACTGTGAAGCATGGTGGAGGGTCAATCATGCTTTGGGGCTGTTTTGCTTCTGCAGGTACAGGGAAGCTTCAGCGTGTGCAAGGTACCATGAATTCTCTTCAGTACCAGGAGATATTGGATGGAAACGTGATGCAGTCCGTCACACACCTGAGGCTTGGGAGACGTTGGACCTTTCAACAGGACAATGATCCCAAGCATACCTCCAAGTCCACTAGAGCATGGTTGCAGAGGAAAGGCTGGAACATTTTGGAGTGGCCATCGCAGTCACCAGACTTAAATCCGATTGAGAACCTCTGGTGGGACTTAAAGAAAGCAGTTGCAGTGCGCAAGCCTAAGAATGTGACTGAACTGGAGGCCTTTGCCCATGAAGAATGGGCGAAGATACCCGTAGATCGCTGCAAGACACTTGTGTCAAGCTATGCTTCACGTTTAAAAGCTGTTATAACTGTAAAAGGATGCTGTACTAAGTACTAAGATTGAATGTCACTTGGGGGTTGAATAAAACTGATAATGCTGTGAGCACAGAAAAGACATTTGTGGTTATTTCATTATAACTGTTATGTTATATTTGTCTGACCTACAAGTGCCTCTTTAATGTAAATGTAAGCAAGATGACTGAATGATCAAAAGCAATGTCAAACTGGCCAAAACACTCAATTTCAGTGGGGGTTGAATAATTTTGGTCACAACTGTATTCGGCTAAGGCTAAGTCACCAGTGCCTTCAAGGCAACCAGGAAGCGAGCATAAAAAAGGTAGGTGAATCAAAACCTTTTTTTCTCTTTTAATCAGTGTTAGAAGGAAAGGTCCCTTTTAATCCACCTGACAATTTCTAATATGTCTCAAGGACAGCATTGCTGAGATTTCTGCACTTGATTTCCTTGGTCTGCACACCTAAGGTGGCCACTATGACAGGCTGCTATTTTCTGTTGGCTTCTTTATTTTGTAAAATAGAGAATTCAACATGTGGAATGGGAACACACAAAGGTTGATGAAAAAAAAAAAAAAACTCCCAGGTGGACAGGGCAGCTGTTGGGAAGAATAGAAGGCAAATCTCAACATACACATATATATACAGTTGTGTTCAAAATAATAGCAGTGTGTTGAAAAAAGTGAATAAAGCTCCAAATCCTTCTAATAGCTTTTATTTCCATACACACAAATGCATTGGGAACACTACACATTCTATTCCAAATCAAAACATGAAGAAAAATATATCAAATTTGTGTTGTTCCTCTAAAACAATTGAAGAAAAATGAATATTAGACTGTTCAAAAAAATAGCAGTGTTTGTATTCTTCTTTACAAACTCAAACATTCACTATATAAACTGAAAAATGTTTGAAGATTTTGCTTTCCTTTGAATCACTTAATTAATATTTAGTTGTATAAGCACTGTTTCTGAGAACTGCTGTACATCTGTGTTGCATGGAGTCAACCAACTTCTGGCACCTGTGAACAGGTATTCCAGCCCAGGATGATTGGAATACATTCCACAGTTCTTCTCTATTTCTTGGTTTTGCCTCAGAAACTGCATTTTTGATGTCACCCCACAAGTTTTCTATTGGATTAAGATCCGTGGATTGGGCTGGCCACTCCATAACGTCAATCTTGTTGGTCTGGAACCAAGATGTTGCACGTTTACTGGTGTGTTTGGGGACGATGTCTTGTTGGAACACCCATTTCAAGGGCATTTCCTCTTCAGCATAAGGCAGCATGACCTCTTCAAGTATTCTGATGTATTCAAACTGATCCATGATCCCTGGTATGCGATAAATAGGCCCAACACCGTAGTATGAGAAACATCCCCATATCATGATGCTTGCACCACCATGCTTCACTGTCTTCACAGTGTACTGTGGCTTGAATTCAGTGTTTGGGGGTCATCTGACAAACTGTCTCCGGCCACTTTGTAACCTCTTCAGCACATGTCTTTTTTTCAACAGTGGGACTTTGCGGGGGCTTCTTGCAGATAGCTTGGCTTCACATAGGCGTCTTCTAATTGTAACAGTACTCACAGGTAACTTTAGACCTTCTTTGATCTTCCTGGAGCTGATTGTTGGCGGAGTCCTTGCCATTTTGGCTATTCTTCTATCCATTCGAATGGTAGTCTTTCGCTTTCTTCCACGTCTTTCAGGTTTTGGTTGCCATTTTAAAGCATTTGCGATCATTTTAGCTGAGCAGCCTATCATTTTCTGCACTTCTTTATATGTTTTCCCCTCTCCAATCAACTTTTTAATCAAGGTACACTGTTCTTCTGAACAATGTCTGGAATGACCCGTTTTATTCAGAATTTCAGAGAGAAATGCACTGTAACCAGCATGTACAACATTTGCTGCCTTCATTCCTTAAATAAGGGCAATAATTGCCACCTGTTTTTCAAAGAATGAATGACCTCACTAATAGAACTCCACACTGCTATTATTTTGAACATGCCCCTTTCAATTAGTGATTCAATTACACAGAATCAGCAGTATGCATGTCATGACTGTTGGGTCTGTTGGATTTCTATTACTCTACTACACCTACTAGTAAATTATGTGCCATTTAGAAACATCGATTCTACCAAAAACAGTGATTGATCAGGTTAGTGATGTCTGATTGCTATTATTTTGAACACAACTGTATATACAAAAAGCCAGGGGCTGACTCATGCCACCAGGCAGCAAAAATAACTGACTTTATAGTAGATGAACACTTTACTACATCTGTAAAACCAGATTTTAATTAGAACAAATATCCAGACAGCAACAATAATATGGTCTAAATATGAAATAAAAATTTAGCCATATGACTTAAAGCAGAACTAAACTCTCTCAATCAACACTGACTATTTTTAATCCTATGCTGCTAGCATTAGTAAATAGATAGGAAATTAAATCATATTTACTTGTTATAAACAGTTTCTTTTTTACATTAGTCACTTCCTGGTTTCCAGGTCTAGGCAAAATGATGTCATATATCGCAGGAGTCTTTAGCAGGGGGGAGGGTTTTTCTAAGCTAAGCAAACCCTCCTGCCTGGCCTAAGGGCAGATGGATTCCAGGAAGTAAATGCTTCATGAATCATCTGCCTCAAGATGGCCGTGACCACAAATGCTAGGGGGTGTTTTTGAAAATGATTTCTCAGCAAATAAAGCATGGAGACATAGATGGATAAGTGACCTTGCTTTGAATATTAAAAACTAATTAAAATAGCATTTTCAGTTTGTGGTGCTCAGATTTTCAAACAGCATAAAAAGAGAACTATGGCTAAAGCTTTTTCGGACATTCTTCTCTTTGGGGTTACAGGAGTACACTTACTTGTGCTCTCCTTCGACCCAGAATCAACTGACAGTGGGCTAAAGCCTACTGTTGGCTGATGCCACAGAGCCATTCCAGGCCCTGGAAGGACCCGACCATATTGGCCATATATCAGGATCCACTCAGATGCCTGATGGGCAGCTGGTTTAGTCTCTCAGCATGCCACTGAGAACCTGAGCCAGCTGCTCCAGCACAGAGCTCCAGTGACCGCTGGAGGGGCAGAGCAAACAGCATTAACTACCAATCACTGCTCTCTGCTCTGGGAAAACCAAGATCAGTGGTCAAGTGATAAGTCAGTTCTCAGGCTTACAGACAGCATGGGACAGCTGCAGCATTGCACCGATACTGCAGCATGGAAGGGAATATGTAAGTTTATTTTTCTATTCCCAAACTTCTCCATTAAACTCTGATAAAAATAGCTATAAAAATAGCTATAAATTTTTTTTGTACAAGAGGATCCTTATCTTGGTGTTTTAGTTTTGTTAATTGAACATTTTGTCTCTTTATCAACATATGTTGAAGTACTGAAACATGCCATAGTTAAAGATGATCAGTGAAAATTTCTGCACACATCAACATATGTCAAATTACAATGCCTTGCTGATTCCGTTCATCTGAATATAAGTGGAAAATGCCTCGATTTCTTGTTTGGTGTCCGCTCAGAAGACTACGGGGAGGGAGGGGAGGAGGACAACTTCCGCTTCCGATCGCCTAGGCGATAGCAGTGGAAGTGGGAGTGGGTACCTGTCAAATTCATGTACCTGCTCCCCCCCCCGCTCCCCAAAGGTGCTAATCCTTAATGGGGAGCAGGGGACAAAGGCTTAAAGCGGAACTTTCCCTTTGGGGTGGAGCTCCGCTTTAAAGCATTTCTATGATTTGTATAATACTACCAGTTTGTTTGTGCCTAACCTTGTTATAATACAAGATTATCTTCCTTATTTTTCCAAAGGGAACAAGCCCACCATGGCGAAATGAAAGACAGTGAAAAAAAGAGATTTTCAATAACTGAAGGCAGTATTGAGTAAGGGACTATTGTCAACGACCACCGACTTCACCTGTGAATTTCTTCTTGGCCTGTGAGCAGTCAAACAGACAGCTCTGGGAGCAGTCTTCTCACAGGAAATTATGGGCAAATAAAATCAATTGGCATACCTCAGCTGGAAAGTAATCCTTGCAAGGAGGAACCATTCAAGAACGGGAAATAATTTCCTGGCCAGAAAGTGGGCACTAGAGACACTGGGTATTACCTTTTGGGCAGACAATTCTAACTGACTGCAGACCATTCTCCAATACAGTGGTTGGTTTGGAACAATTGGAATAATAAAAGAGTCATAAGATGTTTTTGGGATCTGCAAGACTGCAAAATTTGTGATGAACATAGGTCACTGACCCAACAAGGTAATTCTGTATGTTGGCAAAATGTGCTCCTTCCCACATGTCTAAGCAGAGGGGGGAAGGTATGTGAGGCACTTGCTGGCAGGATAGTGGACAGTGTATATGTCCAACATAGCTTTCTCATTTACGCAAGGTGAGAGGCTCAAGGATTTGCATATGTTGTGGAGAAAACAAACTTTGTTTCCTCATATCCTAATAGGTTCTGGTCTGGGTCCTGGAGCCCAAAGACTTTGTGGAGCTTGATGGAATAAAGCCTACATCCTTATCTTACCTACTACCCAGACCTCATTAATTAGTCTAAGTTGTCCAAGGCCTGTTCATGTTTAGGCTGTTTGGTGTGCAGTGCTTGTTTTCTCTCCCATTCCCACTGCTGTGAAAGCCTGCGGCTGCCGAGTGAAAAGGCTGATTGCTGACAAAACATTAAAAATATATTGCCTGTTGGTTTTGGGAACCTATTGGGGGCACCATTAGGCTGGAATGGACATACGTTTAGTTGCTCAGGCAAGGAGATATTTTGTTTGTTTTATGCCATGGACTTGCTGTACAAAGTTGCTCCTGCACTGAACTATTGCCTTTTATTCAATGCTACTGCCTTGCCAAATAAAAGTGCAGGACAAACATGATTTGGCTGTTCCTAGGTGTCCCTGTCTCATGTATGGTTTACCGCTGCCCCTTGTAAAGCCTGTCCCCTTTACAGCACCTATTAGAGCAGAATCTTAAGCTGCCAAAGTGAAGATAACAGAGGGCCTCATAAAAAATAAGGGAATTCAGTGAATAACTGATAAACGGCATACGTATTAAAAATGTAGCATAGGTGTGAAATAATATTTCACACCTTTGCTACATTTTTAATACAAACTGAATGTTTTGATGAGAAAGATTATAATGTGACCACATGTGTGCAGTAAAACCTAAACGTATGCAGTTTATTGAAGTTACCCTACCTAATTAAAACGCTGATCTGGAAATTGCTTTATGACCTCAGAGTGGAATGTAGTGAGGCACTCTCTGGTCTAGTCATATAGGTAAATCTTTTCCCAAGATTAGATACAGTAAAGTAAATTTACCCTCTTCTGGCTGCATCCGGTCACCAGGAAGGTCTTGATGTCATGTTCTTTCAGATATGCATTTCTTTCACCTCCACAACCAGGCTCCACCTCATAATCCCCATTCAAGTAATTTAGTGTTGCACTAGTGATGTGAATCCGCCTGAACAGATAGGAAGATAGCGCATTTAGAACACAGTCAAAGAAAAATTTGTAAAAGATAGAGTGGAATGTATACTGGGAGAAATGGGCTATCAATGCTGATCTCTTCCTGAAAATGCAGGTTGTCTGGCCTGCCATGCAGATCATCCGACTTTAATACTTACCGAGTCTCTGGCCTAGAACAAGTTTGCAGATCAGGTGTTCTTATGTCAACGGAGAATTGAAACCAGCAATTATAGCTTACATATTTGTCTCAATACAGGTTCCCATTAAGTATATATGACAAGAAAAATGTGAGGCCTGTTGTACACGGGAATAAAAAATGCTGAGTTTTTTTTAGTGATCAGAAGTGAGATGTATTGTTGTCTATAGGACATTGCACACAGCTGAGTAAAGATCAGTAACACAGCATTAAGTACAGTAAAACAAAAATGTTTTATTTGAGTGCAGTAATTTACGCACATGTTTACTTATTTATAAGAGTATAAAGGAATATATTACAATACCGATAATAGATAAGAATTTTAATCCTCTATACGCTTGCACACCTTTACTCAACATTACTCAGGTCTTTACACACTGTTTTTGGCCCCTTGCACACGGGTGAGTAAAGATCAGTAAATTATGACGCCCTAGTGCAAGGGCCCAAAGTCATCTGGTGGAAAGGAAAACCCCATTTAACTACTCATTGTTCTCTGAATACAGATAAAGGCCAGTTTGCTATATCACATGTGAAAAAACAATTCCTACAGAGGATTGAATGTTTTCAAATAAAAGATCACAGTCCCTCCTGCACTGTATATCCAGAGGCTGATGCTTACACTGCATTAAAAATAAAAAAGAGAAAATATATGTATGAAATGATGTATGGAAAGATTAAACTCTACATTTACTCACCCTGCTTTACCACCTGCTTCCATATGGTTGGCCAGAGTCACATCGTTAGACCACACATCAAACTGCCACTTGCGCAGGCCAAGAACTCCACAATGAACACGTCCACTATGGATCCCCACTCGCATATTTACATTGACACCTGTCACTTCTCGCACAAGTCTGAGGGAAAATAAGAGATATACTCCATTATAATATGCATGCGCCAGACAAATGATCTTTGTTTAATAACCTTTAGTTGATATAGGTCAACAAGACTGCACGGATATATTGTCACTGATGAAAGACAATACAAATTCATAAAACGTATGCCCCCCCCCCAAAAAAATGAATAAACAAATGTGCAATATATTTCTGCAGTACTGACACATTTCTTCATGCTCCCTTGCAACAAGTACAGAAAAACGTAGGAATTTTGATGTATCTGCAAATGCCATATCTTAGTGTACAGTATAGGACAAAGGAATTTATTCTAAGACTATGGGTTATGTGCCTTCAGGTGATTGGACACTGGCAAAAAGCTTTGCTGGGCCCCCAGTGTATCCATATAACCCTTCTCACTTCATAAGGCTCCATTTTTTTTAGCAAGCAATAAGGTGATCACAGAGAAAAGAGGAGAAGGATATGTGTACTGTACTCCAAGATATGGAATTTACAGGCATGTCAAAACGCCTATTATCTAAATTGTACAGTGCGGCACACAGGAATTGATTCTTAAGCATCAAAACAGCGAGACAGGCACACAGGAACAACAATGGTCAATGGACCCAAAAAAATTGTTGACAGCAGAAGCACCTTGCATCTGAAGCATGCATTAGCAGAGGCTAAAACCAGCCACCTGTCAACAAACCATTTTGAAAGGAAAAAAAAGCAAAATCACCCAGATGGGTCAAAGAGGAATCTCACAGAATACAGAAACAACCCTGTGAGGGAAATCTGCCTGTCACCTGGACTCTCTACATGGCAGGACACATGAACATTCTGTTATCCTGACAGAAATCGACACTGGCTTTGGATCCCAATTAGGTTGAGATTACTAATAATGCTTTTCTGTTTCTTTCATGCAATGGGGCAACCTGTGGGCTTCCATCAACCTTATTTTTTTCTGCTGTGTTCCTGCTTTGCAGATAACTAGGGTGGTGGGGGCCAAAGGCTTTGCTGTAGCTACCAGGTTATGTATCTGTGCTTTCCAGGCATGCCTAGCCTATGTTCTCCCACCACCCAACTACACTTCTGCCCTCTATCCACCTGTGGCTTGTGCAGATTTCTGTCCCAGATTTGTGGTGCTCTTTCTGGTGTCCACCCTGGCCTAGATCTCTCCCCATGTCACCAGCGCTGATGGCCAGGGAGCTGGGCTACCATGCGCCAACTCTCCCTCATGGGGAAACAGACTGTAGCTGACCAGGACTGCAGTGCTCCTATATCTTATGCAGGGATGTATGTTGTGTGTTGTTCTTATTTTGTCATGTATATACAGTATCTTTCTGAGAGCCTAGTGGTTGGGGTGCTGATATAAAGATAGGTTATAGTTTTCCTGTCAGGAGTTTGTGTATAATAATTTAACATGGTTTATTTGCGTGTATTACTGTGGAGTCTTATGTCACACCTGGGAGCCAGTATGGCCTCCACTTACCCCCAATCAGGCCCCTGCTCTCAACTGAGTGGTAGTCAGATGAGTTAGTGTTGTTCAATTATAGTTTTTAATAGTTTCAGACCTTCAATATCTTTGCACATTTCTACATTCCCTTTTCTACCACTTTGCTCTCAGTGTCTTTCATTCTCCCTCCCCCTATATCCTAATTTTGTTTTCTCGGGTGAGGTTATACCTGCCCTACGCTTGGGTTCATATTAGGTCTGTTGTGAAATTATTTTCATTAACGTACGGGGCCAGAATGTCCCTGAGAGGACACAGGTCCTTGGACAGGTATGGAGGAATTGTGCCCCTTCTGGGAAACACATTTAAGTAATTGAAACATCTTATATGGAGGAACTCTAGATATCCATATGTTTACCACAGTTGTTCTCCTGACTCCAAGTCACGGGGGGGGGTGAAGGTGGGGTTAGTATCCTAATTTCTAACAAAATAATGCGATTGCTTACAGACTTCCTCAGAGACAAAGAGGAGAGATTTCTTTTTGTTAAGGGGTCAATTTCAGGTCATCTTGTGACCCTGGTAAATATATACTGTATGCACCTAACTCTGGTCAGGTGGGTTTTCTGGTACATTGCCTTAAGAAATTGTCAGAATTTGCTGAGGGCTTGTGGATAGTGGGAGATGATTTGAATGTGGCCTCAGATCCCCTCCTAGATACCTTTACCCGCTCCTCACATCTATCATACGCTTTCCTATGGAGACTTCTGAGGGCAATATCCTCGTAAGGCTCAGTTGATGTCTGGTGTATTTTGCAGGCAGACACCCAGGACTATACTTTTGGCCTCCCACAACTTGTACATGCGGTTGGGTTACTTTTACTCCACTAGTCTGCTTGTTCTTTAGTGGTTGTGGGTAATATTGGTTTTTTACAACTGTTGCAATCTCATTGACCTTGGGTGACTGGGTCCAGCGATCGGAGAATTGGAAACTTTATGAGTGTGAACCCGCAACATATCCGTGAGGTGGAGGGTGGAATAAGAGAATATTTTTCTATGAAGGGATCTATGGAAACCTCCTCTTTGGTTGTGTGGGAAGAACATAAGTGTGCTGGTCGTGGGACACATTGAACTTAGGGCCAGGGAAAATAAAGAGAGGGCACGAGAGATTACTTTCCTTTTGGATCATATCAGGGCCCTAGAAAGAGTACATAAGAGCTTTCTGGCAGTTCAGACAGTTGATAACCTAAAAGTTTCATGCAACTCGTTGAATTAATTCTTGTTTTCAAAGGCAAAAGTAAAAATGACGTATCCTGGTGCCTTTTTTTTATGAATCTGAGGGAAAGCCAGGTAGACCTCTGTATTCCCATGGCTGTCTTCTCAAGGTGTATAGGTCTACTGAAATTGCAAACAGTTTTAAGGAATATTATGAGTCGCTGTAAAATATGCCTCCCAGAGGCCCCCTCACAAGCACATCAGCTATAGATTCCTATCTTAGCATTTTGGGGCTCTTGCAGTTTTCTCTGTAAAATAGCGAAGCTAGGGAAGGCCCTATTATGGAGTCTGAAATTTGGATGGCAATTAAAGACATGGAGGCGACCAGCGCTTCAGGCTCCTATGGCTTCCCGTTACTTTATTATCTGACTTTTTCAGAACTTCTTGTTCCACACTTGGTATATTTCTGTAATGCCCTGCTGGATGGAGCCGTATTCCCTAAAGACTCCTTGCACGCCAATGTCACCTTGATTCTAAAACAGGGGAGGGATGGATCAGACTGTGCTAATTACTGGCCCATCTACCTGTTAAATGTTAATTTTAAGAATTTTTACCAAAGTACTGAAAGCTGCTTGCTTCCAGTCATCCCTTCTTTGGTTTACAGGGGATTTATTTCTAATAGGGAAGCAAGAGACGACACATGTAGGGCTCTGAACTTGATCCAATTGGCCCAGTCAAAGGACATCCCAACACTGCTATATTCAGCAGAGAAGGCATTTGAGCACGTCAACTGGCTGTTTATGAAACATACCCTTCGTTATACTGCACTGGGGTCCAATATGTGCAAGTGGATAGCTGTCATCTACTCTTACCCTACAGCAGCGGTGAAGGCTAACGAGTCAATGTCAACAGACTTTTCCCTGAACTATGGAACCTAATAGGGATGCCCACTGTCCCCACTAATCTATGTCTTAGTTCTGGAACCCCTGTTATGTCACATTCGGTCTAACCCTGACATTCAAGGTCTTCAAAGCCAGAGTGCCCATCACCAGGTTGCAGCATAAGCAGAGGACCTGCTCTTCTTCATAACTAACCCAGAACTACAAACGTAATATACAGAAATCTGAGGCATTAAACAATAATTTACCTTCTAATACTATGCAGGGGTTCAAGACCACTTTCCTTTTGCTTGGGCCCAGACTAAGCTCAAGTATCTAGGCAAGTACCTTACTCCTTCCCTGTTGGATATCTTGGAAGGAAATCTCCCCCCCCCCTTCACCCCCTCACAGGTGTCGACCTTGAGGGCAACCTAAAAACCTAGGCACCAACAAGTGTTCACCTAGTTTGGGAGGCATGGTATCTTGAAAATGACCATACTCCTTCAAAAATGACTATATTTATTACAGACTCTCCCAGTACCCATACCAAGATCCTTCCTCAGGGTGACAAAAGCAGAATTTCTCAATGTTTTGTGGTGGTATAACACCAAATGGATATCCTACCACCTCTTGGCCCTCCTGAAGGAAAAAAGGTGGAATTGGGTTAGACTGGACTTGATTAAGGAGTGGGTGGACTTAAAACAGTACATGTCGGCTCTCCCCCTACATTCTCTCCCATGGCAATCTTGCAGACTTAACTCCGAATGTCAAATCTCACCCTCCTGAATGGTAACATTGAGTTGATTGTGGTAAAATCAGGATGTGTATCGAGGTCACCCCGAGCCCATATCCCTCATGTCCCTAGTGATTGGATCTCAGGAGTTCCCACCAGTCAATAAATGTCTGCCAATAAATGTAGGATTAGGGGCTTCATATGAGACGCTAGTTAGTGGGGGTCTATATTGTGGATCCAGACCATGATCTCTCCACCACTGGATAATTGGCAGGCTATGCCACTACATCATTATCTTTCCACGATCCAATTAAAGTGACTAATGCATAAGTCCTTACCCCATTTGAGACGTACTGCTTAGATGGCACACCATTGAGGTATGTCCTTTTGACCTCATACTCGGGAGGTGTTAGCAACCTGATAATGTGATTCCTCTCTTTTCTGAGAAATTGGAACCAATCTGGGAAGCCCTTTGGTGCAATGAAACTGGGTTCTTTTTTTGCTCACAAATCTTCTCTCTCTAGCAGGTATCAAAAAGTGAGTTACGAATTGTTTATTCGCTGGTACAGCGTGACAACCCCACTACATAAGATCTTTCCAGTGGTTTTGCCGCTCTGTTGGAGGGGTCAGCAGGAGAATGGCAGACTGCTGCACATGTTCTGGACCTGCCCTTTCTGGTGATAAATCCAACATCTAATTTTTATTTTTTTAATAATTTTTATTTATAAAATAATTTGGAAAGTCTGACTGCTGCTGTGTTATGTAGTGTTTCCAGAAGACCTGGTATTACTAGCACAGCTCCCTGGTCATGACTTAGGTGACCCCATCTCCTCCATAACAGGCATATTACGGACCCTTAGGCATTGTTCACACCTATGCATGTTGTAATCTGCTGCAGAAAAAAAGTCCCTGACCCTTACCAAAAATGCAGCAGCTGAAAATGCATAGATGTGAATGTGTCCCATAGGAAACCATGTTAAAAGGATTGTGTGTGTTTCTGCAAAATGCAAAAAGCACAAAAAAAATGCATAGGTATGAACCAGACCTAAGGTACACTTCGCTGTTAAGGGTTTTAGCTCTTTCCCCTTACACCCCCTTTACCCTCCTTTTTTTTTTTCTTTCAACCCCTCAGTCTTTCTTTTCTGGACTCTCCACATACCGTTGCGTTATAAAAAAAACAAAATACTACTATAGTGAACTCTCCTACCAAGGAATGTTGGTTATTTTGTGGTACATAACCTCCAAGCACCCTTGTATCTTAGCCTAGTCAGTCTGCAGTTCCCTTCTTTTTGTTGCTGATTGTATTTAATGGCTGAGGTAATATGTCGGGAATTAGATGGAGGGACGGAAGAGTGCTTTGGGAATTAAAGTGGAGTATTGTTACTTTGATCTCATGACCCTTATTTGGAAGTTTCCTGTCGCTTGATGTAAATTGTTGGCTCACTGTCAGGGTCTGTATATTGCTTAAGGGCTTAAAAAAATCTTCATAATGAAAATAAAATTCAATGCCAGGTGTGGGAAAGTAACAATTATTCATTGTGCTTTTGCTTATCTGTGCCATTTGCACTGTGCTCTCTGCAAATGTGTGTACCCTATCATCATCCTCAAACCAACTGCACTGTGGCCACTCTAAAAATGCACATTTTACTACCCATTTCTCCATGTATTCCAAAAAAAAAAAAAGGAAGGAAGGGTGGGGCTATAGTACATTACTCCTGCACAAGCAAGAGCATAGGGTGATGTGGGCTAGCTAAACATACATACAGCTTCCCACCATTAATTCATTTTTCAGAAACAGTTGGAGGAGTTCATCATTAAACCACCCAACTATGTTCTACATTGTCCATTTAAATAAAAAGGTTCCATAAAATCGCCAAAATAAATCTAAGAAAGAATCAGTTCAGCTTTGGTTGTGAATCACATAAATTCCTCGCTCATCAAGATGTAATTTATTTATATTGTAACCATTTGTTTTCCTTGATCACAATGGCACAATACTAAAGCACTGAAGTAAAGATGCATATATGGTTATGTGTAATTATGCTCCAAGCAGAGCTCCACTTACGAGATGGCTTCAATCATGTCAACTCCCATCTCCACACAGCAGTGAGCATGATCAGCGCGGGCCTCAGGCAATCCAGAGACACAATAGTAACAATCCCCCAGGATCTTTATGCGCAAGCAGTGGTTCTCCTTGAAACATGAAAAGACAGTTATAATATTACATCTGAATTACTGTTCAGTGCCATATGCTGTATATGGGTCAAAAACAACATGCAGTCATATTTGGTGGCACAATGATTATGTGTTTAGCAAAATAATAGATAAAACAAAATTTAAATGCAGAGACAACTTTGCACTCAGTATGAGGTACAGAAGGATTAGACTTCCCAAAGTCTATGCTGTATAAGTGCCGCTGCTTTCTAAGTCACCAATCACATTCAATCTTCCAAAGCTAGCTTGAATTTGGTTGGTGTCTGAGAAATTTCATAGTACTGCATTTTTTACAGCAAGGAACTCACTATTATATAAACATATTACATGCGATCAGTCTGTCACATAGAAAACATTAACTGTATTGTGTGTATTATAGAAACTCTTATATTTTGGCACGCCGTATATAGTAATACATCATCTAAGCACCACTACACAAAATCTTTCATTATACTTTCTTCCATTCATTGCCTACTAATGAGGCCCTAACAGGGAAAGAAAACATTTGCTCTATCCTCTATCAAAAAAAGAAAATTCCGAGGTTATTTAAATGTTGTTAGGGAAATGTATGTCTCAAGCGAATACTTGAAAGTTCACAAGTGGGTAGCAAAACACTTTACATGGTTAAAACATTGCTTACTGGTCTCTGCATTCAAACAGAGCAATAATTAGCCTTGGACTTTCCCCCCAAAAGCTGTTTCAACTAGGTTGTCAGCAAGATTATGGCGAGGCATCTTTCCTGCATTGGTGGAGGTCCCAGTTAAATACCGGAGACATCACCAGGACTGGCAAAGAGACTGCATTGTAAAAGAGGTTTAAAAAAGATCAGGAGAGGAAGCTACCTCAGGAAGTCAGAAAGGTTGGTGGAAGAGGGGGCAGTGAAAGGGGAAAAACTCAGTCCTGGATTTCTGCTTTAAGTCTCCATTCACACCTGAGCGTAGCGGGAACTTGCATTTTTTGAGAATTTCTGCTCGTCGCACATAGAGAAACCTATTCACTTGAATTGGCTGCCCTATGCGTGACAAATGCCCCAAAGAAGCTCCAGAACCTTTTGGGAGTGGAGTGTGGGGCATTTTTTCACCACGTATTTTGGTGTGTTTGCAACTAGCTGATGTAACCAGTGCCTCTCAACTACCCCCTGGGAAGCTTGTGATGCTAGGACCTTTCAGGGAACTCTCTTAGGTAAACCACGGGATCTGTGTGGAAGAAAAAAAAAAAGGTCTTTTTTCAGAAAATCCTGCAAGATCTCAAAAAAAAAAAAATCCATTCATTCTTTTTTCTTTCTACAAAGCTCTGGCATGGATGTCATCAGTCGGTAGTCCCAAAGACCAAGGAATAAAAGCTGTCCACCAATGAAGAGTACTAGTCAAAATGGCTGCACGGGATTACAGGGGGAGAAGAGGAGCAATAGTATGTTTGAAAACAAAAACCAAAAAGGCAAGACATTAAATTAATTAAATGCGTTTATTTAGCTATTTAGATACAGCAGATACATATGAGAAGGAGGAAGAGGAAGAAGACAGAGGTGGGGTGAAAGTCCACTGTAAGCTGTTCAGCAGTCTCTACTTCTGTGTGCGGGGGGGTTGTTTTGGTAACTGTCCCCAGCTGTTTGGAAGCAGGCTATGGAAGTGGATGCAGACACAGCCACTGAATGGACACAACCACTTGTCATGATTTGACAGCCGTGCACTCGTTCCTGCACAGCTGTAAAATTTTGACATGCAGCTGTGTCTGCATCCACATTCACAGGCTGCCTGCACACAGTTTGGATTGGATGCACATGCCAAAACAAATGCCTCCTGCACGCAGTATGGGTGCCAGCGCCAGTTCACTCCATTTTCTGTTAGAAAGTCTCTCCAAGGGGGCACAGAGAAAGACAAATGGGAAAAGAGTTAAAACTGCTAAGAGTTTTTACTTCTGTCTGTGCTTTCTTGTCTCAGTGGCAACTACTCTGTCATTTTTTGCCCTGATGTCACAGGGATCAAAATTGAGGAACATTCACACCAATGGGTTTCACAGACAGAAATAAAAGCTTAGCACAATATTAAAGTGTTACTAAACCCAGGACCCTGCATTCACTATGTCTGGTCTCCCACAGTACACAGAACATGGATATGCAATTATTTTAATACATATAAACTGCTAAATACCTTTTCTCATCAGCAGTTAGAACAGTCTTGTGACTCTTATCAGTGTCCAGCTAAGCACTGGTTAAAGCTTGTAGGAGGAGTTTTCATTCACCTCTCACTGTCCAATGAGACTGCAGGACCCCTGACCCTCTGTCCAGATAGTGCTGATTGGCCCTGTGCTGATCATATGCACTCTCCCAAAGAAAAAAAAAAACCCTCTAGCAATACACACCAAACTGAGTGATTCCTAGAGCTCTGTACTACCAGCAGATGGATTGGGAACAGTAGAAGAAGGGGAGGATCAGAGAAGACAGGATTGAATAGCCTTTTTACACAAAATGAAGGATTTACCCCTTGGGTTCCTCAGTGCGTATAGAAAGCATGCTTTACTGCATATAAAGACAGGTTTTATGGTTGTGGGTCTAGTAACACCAAGTTAGACATTAAAAGGTCCACTGCTGGGATCCAAAAACATACATGAGCAACATTCTATCCTAATCCCAGCAGCACCTCATGTGAGGTGAGACTGCTATATTTCTAAAAACAACTCTTAGAATCTATTCTGCAATTGTAAACCAGTGGGAAAAACATGAAATTACACTTAACACTTAACTTAATTAGCCTACATTTCTGGGATGCAGCTATCCCCTTTTAGGATCCCCTGAACACTTCTCATTGCTTGTCTCTGGTATATCTAATTTTATTTGCATCCCTAAATAAAAATAATTTTACAGTCTGAATGACACTTTTGTAACAAAAACATTTCTAAGTAAATAAATAGAACATTAAACCATGAGTCAGTAACATAATTAGTTAGACCACAAAACTGCATTAAAAAAATAACAAACTCCAAGTGTAAGTTTAAATGCCAATATTTCAGGCATTCGTGGTGCTTGTTTGTATTTTGTGTTTGTGAGAGGAGCCATGAAGCCATATATTGTGCTTGCCAATTCTCACCAGGAGGCAACGTTCACACAGATTTTTGGAGGGCCTTCAGTCTGACTGTGGAACCATTTCTGAATCTGCTTGGGACTGTCATTCCTAAGCAAAACTGGAGACTAGCTGCATACTTTTAAAGTATTTCAAATTAAAATTGAGGTTATCAGAGTGTGTATGCGTGTGTGTCTTCTAATCTGCATATTATAGACTCTTGTTAATCTGTCAGATAGCTCTAGCTGTCCTGGCACTCCTTGTGTTTGTTGGCATCCTTTGGCTCAGCAGAAAGTGTTACAACCAGTGAAGGGATTGAAGGGACACAATTTGAAATCAGTTCTAACGTCAACTGGGAATGGAAAATACAAAGCTCACTTTGTATTTTGTATACAAGACTGAAATACTGTACTTACTGCCGCTAACTTGTCAAATCGTGCAAAGAGTTCATTCAGAGTCATAACTAGCTCCTGAGCTGTACACTGTGATGCCAGGCTGGTAAAGCCCTCAATATCAGCAAACAGGATACTGGAAAAAAACCAAGACATGTCAGCATTCTTGCAGGAATCAGGAGTATGCATCATGAATTCATATAAAACACAGATCCTAATAAAGGAGCACAGTCATTTTACAAAATTTCTAAATAAAAGACCCAGCAATTAACCGCTTGCCCTCTTGAGGATTTACCCTCTTCCTGACCAGGCCATTTTTTGCATTATGGAACTGCATTACTTTAAATGACAATTGCACGGTCATGCAACGCTGCACTCAAATGAAATTTACATCCTTTTTTCCCATGATTTGAGCTCTCTCTCAGTGGTGTTTGATCGCCTGTGAGGTTTTTATTTTTTGCGCTATAAAAAAAAGACCAACAATTTTGAGGAAAAAACAATATTTTTGACTTTTTGCTATGAAACATGTCCAGTAAAAAAATAAAAAAAATCTAATTTCGTCATAAATTTAGGCCAAAATGTACTACTACATGTCTTTGCTAAAAAAAAATCCCAATACATGTAAATTAATTGGTTTACATGAAAGTTATAGCGTTTAAAATGGCGGTATATATACTGGAATTTTTTGTTTTATTTTTACTAGTAATGGCAGCGATCAGCGACTTATAGCGGGACTGCGGCGGGCATTCGGACACTGCTGGGAACGGACTTGGTGTTACTGACATCCCAGTGACACCAATACAGTGATCAGTGCTAAAAAAAAACACTGACACTGTACTAATTGCACTGGGCAGGAAGGGGTTAACATGAGTAGAGATCAAAGGGTAAAATGTGTGCTGGGTGTATTTTACTATGGGGCCATGTGTTTGTGCTTCACTGTAAGCACACTGCTTTGTATGGCTGTGCTGTGCACAGCCATGCAAAGCAGTGTGCATGAGCTGACAGGGAGGAGAACTGTTCTGTTATGTTTACAAACAGTTCTCCCCGACAGAGATCCTCAGCAATCACCAGGTGCTGGCGTGTAATCACTGGCTGGCACCTGGTGATTGACAGCAGCGGCTGCGAATGGTGGCATGGGTAGGGCGCGCGCGTGCCCTCTACCTGGAAATGCGGAATCACGTGTATATACGTGATTTTGCACATCCATGCCGCCCTGTAGCAGTATTTCTGCTATATGGCAGATGGGAAGTGGTTAAACTAGTACTAAATAAAATAAAAAAAAACTACCAAACTTATTAATTCAAAGAAACCCAGAATAGCTAATCTTTCCCTGTTACAGCTTTATTGGGTAACTGCAACATGAACTGCACTACTTATTAACATAAATATTTTAGTTCATTGCACAATACTGTAGCTATGTGCTGCTAGTGTTAAACCCTTAAATGTGGACAGCAACACAACACAGCCCAGCCCTCACTGCCCATCACTGACGGTCCAAGGCTTCATTTACATGTGTCTCTTTCATTTCCCCCTCTAAAAAGCAATTAATGGTGAATTGCTTTTCAGAGGCAGTTGTCAGGCATCTTGATGGTGATAGGTCACCTCCTAGATGCCTTTTTTTAACCATCCAGAGCCAGCAGCACCGCAAGCACCTGCATTATCTTGGTTGAGGCACAGTCTTGTGCACGTCAATGGTTTGCATTTGAAGGCGATTCCACCTGCCTAACGTGACTGACCAAAATAATGTTTGGCACACAGCAAAGCAACCGTGGCCATATTATCTTGCAGACTGGCAGTCAGGAGTGGTAAAACCACAGCTCAACCACCTGCTTTTACTACCCCGTGGCAGCTCATGTAATCAAGGCCTAAGTGATGCTGCAGGGAGATTATAGAAGGCCAATACAAATATATAGACACTGCTTATTCTAGTTCAATGTAATTATTTAATTGTACCATTTATAATTGTAATTATATGAAGACATAAATGGATTACAAGGTGAATTTTGGCCCATCTGTTCATCTTTAATGTTTGGAAAAGAAACGTTACCTAACATTGTCGTGCTTCTGTATGTAGATTTTGTGGAACATCATGTCTTCCTTTTTGGTGTTTATATCTTCCTTCATTTCCATTGCCACATGACGTGGTAAAACAGATAGCAGGAGGCGCTCCTACATGGATAAACAGAGAACAGCATGTATGTTAACCAAGCAAAAACAGAATTTTATTTAGAAATTCATTAATGGTTAATAGCAAAGTTTGCTTTTCTGACGTATTTAAGTGTCCATGGTAGCTCACTGTGCAGTTTAAAAAAAAAAAAAAAACGTTTCTTTTAATATGTTATACCCGAGGCCCAAGTCTTTCAGAAAAACTCCCAAGTATGAGTAAACCCCCCCCACCCTGCTTAGATGCAACAAAGATGTGCCTTGGGCACATTGGGCATGCCCCCAGCACTACAGAAATTAGCGTTCTACTCAAAGCCCACACATGCGCAGTTATTTCTCTCCCAGCTGAGCTCGCCAGCTGCTATGCCACAGGGAGAGAGGATTCACTGTACATGCAAGGGCTTTGAACTCAACATGGCACTAGTTCCTGCAGTGCTGGAGGTGTGCTCAATGTACGCGCATCCCCGTATCTAGGCAGGACAAGCAGGGTCGTTCACTTTTTTTTCCAACAGGTACAACAATA
Organism: Staurois parvus; assembly: GCF_062004578.1. Lineage (NCBI taxonomy): Eukaryota > Metazoa > Chordata > Amphibia > Anura > Ranidae > Staurois > Staurois parvus. The sequence continues at coordinate 7,172,895 of NW_028317813.1, forward strand.
AAACAGGTCCCTTTTTTTTTTAATTTTTTTAAAGCTTCCCAGGGATTTTTCATCTCCTGGGGATATTTGAAAGCAAGGAAACATATCAGAAAGGTGGCTTCTGAGATTTTATATGATCATTAAATAAATGTGCCACACACATCTGATGAACACTAAATCAGGCCATATATGATTTTTTTTTTTTTTTTTTAGTTCAATGGAAAAAAAAAATTAACCAATTTCCCCATCCACCAATCCTTCCCAATGAGCTAGTGCATACATTGATCAGTTTTGCCGGCTAAAGCCAGCGGCACTGATCGTCTTTGAAAAACAGGTCAGGTCAACTTGTGTACAATTAGCTAGCCCAGGGGTGTCAAACTGGCAGCCCTCCAGCTGTTGCAAAACTACAAGTCCCATCATGCCTCTGCCTTTGGGAGTCATGCTTGTAACTGTCAGTCTTGCAATGCCTCATGGGACTTGTAGTTTGGCAACAGCTGGAGGGCCGCCAGTTTGACACCCGTGAGCTAGCCCATACATAGATTGAAATCTGGCTGGTTCCTGCTGAATTGGCCAAATTACGATCTACGTATGGCCAGCTTAACATGTGCCTTGCATCTCAAACAATTTTGCTGCTTATTCTACAACATGACCTACAGGCAAGAGCACATGTGCTTTATATGTTATGCTAACTTGTTAGAGGATGATTGCAAGCTCAGAGTTATGCAGGCCATACATGGTTCGAATTCTGAAAGATTTTTCGTTCGAAAATCGGAAACGTTGTTTGCTTGGTAATCCGATGGTAATCCGATGGTGACATCATTGATTTCGAAAATCGGAAGACCAAGTCATAACGTTCACTCCATATAACATGCAAAACGTCTGTTCCTTCCAGGTCACGGCTCATGCGCATATTCTTTTCAGAAAAATTATCATATGATTTGACCATCATTGAGTCGAAAATCAGTCGTTTTTCACACATTTTCCAACATGCCTGATCACCGAAAAGAGGAGGAACCACAAAAATCGGCCAGTGCCATTGACCCACTAACAGCAAAAATCGGCCGATTATTCTTAGGTCCGATTTTTGGCTGAAAAATCGGTTGATTTTTGACCCATGTATGGCCGTCCTTAGATTCACATACATGTGTTGTTTCATCACACAGCAGCTTGTTCCTTTCCTCACCTAGTGTAGCACACATGGGTGGCATTAAGTACTAACCTGCTGCTGATTTTCCCTCTGCAGGTGCAGCCTGGCTTGGATGTAACCTCGTGTTTCTTGGAAGGCCTGTCTCTGGGAAACCTCTGCAGGATAGTGGGTACAAATGCCAATGATGTTTGTACAGAGGAAGATCAGCACATTGGCACTTAGCTAGAAAGAGAAGATTGAATAGCTTTAGAATCCCAACGTAAGGGTACTATATCTTCATTTTAACACGTTTACGACCACTAGGTAATATTTTTTATATAAAAACTTCTTATTTGGCATTAAATAGTTTTACCCTAAAGTAACTAGAAATCTCAGAGAAAAATGTAAAATGCTAACGCAACCACAGTAGTCCTGGAGGTGCACAATAAGCTGTATTTGGGAAACACAAAGTAAATTATCACAGTGTGCTAAAATCTGTAACAACCATTGAGAAATTAGCCTACTTTAGTGTAAATAGGCTCATCTGTGATTGGCAAAAAAAAATGCCAGGAGAATAGAACCCCCCCCCCAAAATGACCCCTTTTTGGAAAGTAGACACCCCCAAGGAATTTGATAAGAGGCATGGTGAGTATTTTACAGACATCATTTTTGTCACAGGGTTTTAAAAAAAACGTTTTTGTTTTCTTTCTTCGTATTCCAAAAACATGTGGCAACAAATGAGATCTGCAAAACACTCAACATACCTCTTCGCAAAAACCTTGGAGTGTCTACTTTCCAAAAAGGGGTCATTTGGAGGGGTTGCTTCTACTAACCTGGCATTTCAGGGCTAACATTAGAAGCTTAAGCCACACATCACCCACTCTTGAAGACCAAGCCTTTTTCTGACGCTTTTCGTTCACATGAAAAAACAGTTTTTTTTTTTGCTAGAAAATTATTTGAACCCCCAAACATTATATATATATTTTAAAGCAGAGACCCTAGAGAATAAAATCGTGGGTGTTGAAATTTTTTACGTCGCAGAGAGTTTTAAAACGCAAATCTTTTGGGAAAAATACACTTTTTAGAATTGTAATGCACAAAAATACAATAGATTGCCCAATTGATTGATAAAATATAAAAGATGATGCTACGCTGAGTAAATAGATATCAAGCATGACATGCTTTAAAATTGTGCATGTCAGTGCAATGGCAACAAAATAAATACATTTTTATTATCGATCGGCGATGCTTTAAAAGCCTCTACAGGTCACCAATTTATATTTAGACAGGAGATCTAGTGCTAGAATTACTGCCCTCGATCTGACGTTCACGGTGCTACCTCACATGCATGGTGCAATCGCTGTTTACATACTGTGACGGGGTCAACGCTTGAGCATGCCGGGGGGCAAGGGTGCTTCTTTTAATTATTTTTACACTCTCCTTTTTTTTTTTTTTTTTAAATCACTTTTATTGTTACCACAGGGAATGTAAATATCCCCTCTGACTGCAATAGGCATTGACAGGTATTCTTTTTTGCGAAATCTGGGGTCTATTAGACTCTAGATATCTCCTCTGCCCTTACATCATCTGATCTCACTAAGATCGGTGTGATCAGATGCTTTCCCAATTTACAAATGGTGCTGTTTAAATAATGCAAAACTGAAGTGATGAAATGCTCGTAGCTTCTGGTCTCAGATTATAGAGATGATTGGAGTCATTCTGGTCTCTAATCAGCTCTATAGTCAGTCAGCGGATCTGCCGGATGCATTCTTGGATTCCCCCCTGGGACAGGAGAGGCCAAGAAACTGTGGAAGGCAGCAGGAGGGGCATGTCCCTTCCCGCTGCTCGTAAAAACAATGCATCAGCTAATTGGCCACTAGGATTGCTTTTAAATGAAAGCCAACTGCCAGCTGAAAAAATGGATACCGCGGGGCGAAGGCACACTCACACCTTTAAACAGGAAGTGACACAAGATTACGTCACTTTGCCAAGAGCTGCTGCTTGCCCACAAAGTGCAGGTAAGTGGTTGGCAAGTAGATAAAAAAAAAAAACCTTAAAAAATGTTTTTTTTTTAAACTTTTCAATATGGTATTTTTTATTTTATTTTTTTATATTTAAATTTTTTTTTCAAATACTTTTATCAGAATAGTACAATGTTGCCATAGTAACATTTTACTGCTCTGGGGGGGGGGGGGGGGGTTATCAGGGATTTTTTTTTTTTTTACACTTTGCTTTGCAGGAGAAATAAAGATCATTTCTTCTGCAATGCAAAGCTTGCTGTCATGAAGATAAATAATTAATTAACTGTCATCAATGAGTTAGGTTTTTGACAGCTCAAGATAGTGATCTGTGATTGGCTGGAGCTGGTCACATGGTACAAGGTGTTGTGATTGGCCCTATGTATCATGTGACAGCTGGCTCCCTTGAGGGTTAGGGACTGATGTGAATGTACAATATATATGTACAGCGCTGCATAAATTGATGGCGCTATATAAGTACCTGAAATAAGTAAATTGGAAGAGAAGCAGAGCTGTTATGAATGAGGTTGATTCATAACAGCTTTGTTTACATTGTGATCATGTGATCGCATAGCGATCACCTGATCTCCATGTCCCATTCACCAGGCTCTTCTTCCGGCTGTGTCTGCCGGACACAGCAGTCCCGATGGGGGAGTGCTGCGCAGCGCCCCCTTGTGTTAGTACAGCCAGAGTGACACACGAGTACCTCGCTTGGCCTGTAGCTGCTGCCCGGCTGCAGTACATTGCGGTCGGGCGGGAAGCGGTTAAACAGTGTCAGTTGTGTGACAGCTGTGAGTCTGCTGGGGCTGCTGAGAGCACATCCAAGATGGTGGTGCCAAGCAGCAGTCTCAGGGCTTTTGGATGTCTACTAGAAGTAAGCTTTTACAGGTAAATTACATACCTAAATACATGAAAAACACGCATAACCTTATGGATAAATTGTTGTTTTAAGGTGTAGGAAGCCTGATGAGTTCAGCTTTCTACAGTATGCTCAGCAATCTGTTTGCAAAGCATGGCCACATTGTACAGGCCTTTTCAATCCTCACTACATTGGACTGCATCTTCCGGGGTACTTGTTGGTGCTTGAGTGTTGGGTCATTTGAATATGCAAGTTTTTTTGTCAGTGTGTTGCTGGGTTTGAAAAACACAAGATGTCATGCTGGTTAAAAATACTTCTGTTTGAAGATTCCTTCATATTTCTTCTTTCTTTTTTTTTAAGGCCAAGTTTATCTTTAAGCCTAGGTTTACACTATGAATCGCACAGGAAGCGCCCCATATTTCTGTGAAATTCACATGCAATCCAGTGTGTTGCGATTTGAGCCCGTTCATTTTGTATGGGCTCAAATTGCACCGCTTTGCATCAAAGTAGTACATTATTATTATTATTATACAGTATTTATAAAGCGCCAATAATTCGCTCAGCGCTGTACATTACAGAGGGGGAAAGAACATGTGACAGAACAATACCAATACAATGCAAAACATGAGGGGATTGAGGGCCCTGCTCTTTTGATCTTACAATCTAGGAGGGAGGGGATAGTGGTACAGGAGGAAATAGCTGTGGGGGATGGAGTGGTAGGAAGAGTGGAGGAGGTCGGGAATTAGCAGGGGGTGGGGTAGGCTTCCCTGAAGAGATGGGTTTTCAGGGTGCGCCTAAAAACAGAGGAGAGTAGGTGATAATCTGATGGGTTGGGGCAGGGAGTTCCAGAGGATGAGTGACACCCTGGAGAAGTCCTGGAGGCGGGCATGGGAGGAGGAGACCAGGGAACTAGAGAGAAGGAGGTCTTGTGAGGAGCGGAGTGTGCATGCTGGGCGGTACTTGGATATTAGGTCAGTGATGTAGTTCGGGGCAGTATGGTGGACGGCTTTGTATATCAGCGTTAGGATTTTGAATTTGATCCGTTGCGCAATCGGAAGCCAGTGGAGGGATTGGCAGAGGGGGGTGGCGGAGATGGAGCGGTTGGAAAGGTGAATGAGTCTGGCAGCCGTATTCAGGATCGACTGAAGCGGGGATAGCCAGCGGCGAGGCAGGCCGGTGAGGAGGGAGTTGCAGTAGTCGAGTCGTGATATGATGAGGGAGTGGATGAGCTGTTTAGTGGTTTCTGGAGTTAGGAACGTGCGGATTTTGGCGATGTTGCGGAGGTGGAGTCTGCACGAGTTTGTTAAAGATTGGACTTGGGTCTGGAAGGATAGGTTGGAGTCCAGAATGACACCAAGTACTCTGGCCTGCGGGGCAGGTTTGATGGTAGCGTTGTTGGATGTGATAGAGAAGTCAATGGGGGGTGGTGTCCGGGCTGGGGGGAAGACAAGAAACTCGGTTTTAGAGAGGTTCAGTTTAAGGAAGTGGAGCGACATCCAGTCTGATATGTCGCTCAGCAGGTGTGTGATTCGGGCGGAGATCGAGGGGGTGAGGTGGGGGATTGAGAGATAGATTTGTGTGTCGTCGGCATAGAGGTGGTAGTTGAAGCCGTGAGAGTGTATGAGTTGGCCAAGGGAGGAGGTGTAGATGGAGAAGAGAAGGGGCCCGAGGACAGAGCCTTGAGGGACCCCAACAGAGAGGGGGAGTGAGAGGGAGGTGGTAGCATTATAGGGAACGCTGAAAGAGCGTTGTGACAGGTAGGATGAGAGCCAGGAAAGAGCAGAATCTCTGAGGCCGAGGGAGTGTAGTTTTTTGAGGAGGAGGGGGTGGTCGACTGTGTCGAAGGCCGCAGAGAGGTCAAGGAGTAGGAGCACTGAATAGTGGCCATTAGCTTTGGCGGTTAGCAGGTCGTTGGAGAGTTTGAGTAAGGCAGTTTCGGTGGAGTGTAGGGGACGGAAGCCGGACTGCAGGGGATCGAGGAGGTTGTTGTCGTTGAGGTGAGAGCATAGACGGGTGTAGACTAGGTGCTGGAGGAGTTTAGATGTAAATGGGAACAGGGAGATGGGTCTGAGGTTGTTCGGGTCATTGGGGTCCAGGGAGGGCTTTTTAAGTATGGGGGTGATGTGTGCATGTTTCAGAGGGGAGGGGAAAGTGCCGGAGGAGAGGGAGAGATTGAAGATGTGGGTGAGGGAGCGTAGGATGGAGGGGGATGGAGGTCGTAGGAGTTGTGAGGGGATAGGGCCGAGGGGGCAGGTGGTGAGGCGGGCATCAGAGAGCATCTTGGAGACTTCCTCGATGGTAGTAAGGTCAAAGGTGCGGAGTGTTGGGGGAGCTTCAGTATGAGGAATGTAGGGTAGGGTGGAAGAGGAGGTCAGAGCAGTGGTGGGGCCATGGGAGAGGGGTGATGAGGGGGTAGCTGTGTGAGAGGGGACGGGTTGAGAGGGCGTGTGAGTTGTGGCAATGTCCTTGCGAATTGTGTCAATCTTGTTTTTGAAGTGATTGGCAATCTCAAGGGCAGTGAGTGAGGTGCTGGGTGGAGGTGGGGGTGGCGAGAGTAGAGAGTTGAAGGTGGAGAAGAGTCGGCGAGGATTGGAGGAGAGGGCCTTGATGAGGGTCAGGAAGTAGGCTTGTTTGGCTGCATGGAGGGAGGAGGTGTAGGTGTGGAAGGCAGATTTGTAGCGGGTGAAGGCTTGTTGGGATTTGGTATTGCGCCATAGTCGCTCCAGGGCACGACTGTGTCGTTTGAGGGTTTTGGTGTAATCAGTCTGCCAGGGCTGGAGCGGTCGGGATCTGATGTTGCATGTGGTTAAAGGCGCTAGTGAGTCAAGGGCTGTTGAGAGCGCGTTGTTATAGGCGGTCATAGCCAAGTCGGGGCAGGACAGGGGGAGGATGCGGTCGTGGAGTTGATCAGCTGCAGCGTGGAGGGAGGCAGGGTTAAGGTTGCGGAGGTTACGGCTGGTAGTAGTGTGACATTTGGAGGGGTAGGCGTTGGAGGACGAGGAGATAGAGAAGGTAATCAGGTTGTGGTCAGAGAGAGGGAAGGGGGTGTTAGTGAGGTTGTGGGGAGAGCAGTGGTTGGAGAAGACAAGATCAAGGATATTACCGTCAGAGTGGGTGGTGGATTGTATGCACTGTGCAAGTGCAAAGGAGGAGGTTAAGTGGAGGAGATGGGATGTGTCCGGGTTGTCGAGGTTGACAGGGATGTTGAAATCCCCAAGGATGATGGTGGGTAGCTCAGAGGAGAGGAAGAAGGGTAGCCAGGAGGAGAAGTCATCCAGGAAGCGGGGTATGGATCCAGGAGGCCGGTATATCACAGCAATCTTCAGGGGGGTTGGGGAGAATTGTCGGACGCAGTGGGCCTCGAAGGAGGAGAAGGATAGGGAGGGGGGGTTTGGGAGGACTCGGAAGGTGCTCTGCGGTGACAGGAGCAGACCAACCCCACCACCTTTACGACCGTTGGGCCTGGGTGAGTGGGTCCAGGTGAGACCTCCGTAGGAGAGTGCAGCAGGGGAGGTAGAGTCAGTGGGCTGGATCCAGGTTTCCGTAATCGCCAGGAGGTTGAGGGAGCGGGAAACAAAGAGGTCGTGGATGGCGGTAAGCTTGTTGCACACCGATCGGGCATTCAGGAGTGCACATGAAAACGGGGGGGGAGATTTTAGGGAGCAGGGGGACAGATACTAAGTTGCGGGGGTTGCGGCAGGACGTGGAGGCGGGAGGGTGTTGTGAGGGAGGTGGTGGAGGGCCAGGATTCGGGGAGATGTCCCCCGCGGTTATGAGGAGGAGAAGGGTGAGAAAGGTGGCATGGGAGCGGGATGTGCAGGAGCGTGAGAAACTACTAGTGGAGGTGTTTGGGTCAGTGGAAGAGTGGAGTAATAGGAGGAGGTGGTGGGTGCCGTAGAGGGGTGAAGGAAGCAGTGAGGACACAATATACAATTGTTTGGGAGGGGCAGAGGGATATAGTGAATGGATTTTGGGAATGGAGGAGAGGAAAATGAGAAGGAGGAGTGGAAGAGGCATTTTGGGGAGGTGATGAGAGCAGTATTAGGGAGATGATAGCAATGAGGGGGAGATTTAAAAGTTTTGGGGTGGAGCAGAGAGGTAAAGAAATGAGATTTGGGAACAGAGGATAGTAATATGGAAAGGAGAAGAGGGGACGTATTGTATAAAAGGTACATGGAATGTGACTCAGGCATGTAAGAGAGGTTTCCCAGGGTGATTGCTTGCAGTCTGTCCAGCGTGCAGTAGAGTTTCTTGCTGATGTTGTGTCTTCCTGCTGCTTAAGTTCTCCTGCTTTAGTTCAAGTGCTGTGTTTAACTGCTTCGCACTCATTCAAAGCCGCACTCAATCTGAAGCAGCACCCCCATCAGAGACTAGCCCCCCATCAGTGATCTCCCCCCATGAGCTGATCTAAATTTATAGGGAGATGTTCAAATGAGCATTCAACTCTGCCCCAATTAGAAGCTGATAAGGCTCACATGAATAGTGGGGGATGTTTCTTAGGAACCAGGCTACAGTCGTAAACCTGAGTGCACCTAGAGGTGAGGACTGGTCAACATACACACAAATATAAATACACCATTTGTTCAAAATTTAACAGGAGACAATGCGTTTTTCTGGTTAAGAGCGGAGGTAGGAGATAGATGCAGTTGCAGTTACCCAGAGAAGAACAGCAGGAGACAATGCGTTTTTCTGGTTAAGAGCGGAGGTAGGAGATAGATGCAGTTGCAGTTACATGAACCAATTTTAGAAATGCACTGCAATTGGATTGAATGGTCGTTTTGTACCATTTGATCTGGAATGGACAAATGCACTGCATTTGCAACCTGCTTTTGGGGTGTCATTAACAGTGCACTGACAGCTGCTACAGACTGTAAGGGCAATGCGAATTGAACGTAGTACAGGAAACATGTACAGATTGTGGGTATCCAGTTGAACGAGGCTTAGAAAGAAATTCATGCAGATGTTTCCAGAAAAAAATAATTTTTTTTTCCCACAGGAGCCTGTAAAGCATTGCAACCAGGATCAGTGGATTGTGGTTGGAATGTCAGGCTCCTGCTCTCCGCCCATAGTTTTGTATGGTCTTTCAGTTAGAGAAAGGTCAGAAAAGTAAATGGACTACAAAAGCGCCAATTATCACACTCATGCTCAATTGATTTGTCTGCTTTGGTAACAGGTGGGACTTGCAGTTTATTCATTCACAGATCTGTGAATAAATGATGTGGCTGTGCAACAGAGGGGGGAGGGGAGGGGTTTGCTCAGGGGCGCTCTTAGCAACATGTTACACCCTAAATAAAGGTGTAACCTGCTGCTAAAGGTGGAGTTACACCCTAAATAAAGGTGTAACCTGCTGCTAAAGGTGGAGTTACACCCTAAATAAAGGTGTAACCTGCTGCTAAAGGTGGAGTTACCCCTTACACATATCTGTCCATGATGATTTAACAATCGATACATTGTATTTATTTAACTTAAAAACAATTAACAACTGTCCTGGACTTCATGGCACTATGATGAATGATGTATGTAATTAGAACATGGTGGTTTCTCAAATTTCCACATCTTCTGTCATGTTCTTGGACATTAACATCAGCTTTGTCACATTCCTTGGTGACTGAGTTACTCATATAGCTAATAATGTTCCTGAAAGTTCTAAAGCTGCTTCAATGAGCAGAAGACCTTCTTCAACATTACAAAACAAGTCCAAATATAGGAGATCTGTGGTCACCGCATACGCTTTCATTTTATAGCAACCGCAATGTACTAGCAACACAAACAATAGTTATTTTTGACAATCCATTATAGGCTTATTTTGAATTATTTCATGTTATAGGTTCAGCCTGTCTGCTGGCCCTCACTTTCTACAACTTCCTGGATTCCCTGCATGCTTTGCAACTTCTCCTCTTTCCTCTGCTGTTTACTTTCAATTTCTAAGGACTAAATATACCATGGTACCTGCAATCAGTGATTCCTGTACTGGCTTTGCTTCCTGAAACTTCTACTCTCAGCACCTCTGTAGTTCAGAAGGCAGGCTCTGTGAAATGTGCGACACAGCAGAGTGTACTCACAGGACACATATAAAACATGACACAGAATTCAAGAAAGTAAATGTGTGGGGATCTTCACAAAGTGGGGAACTTGACATAGCAAGTTAACGAACATCAACATCCTTCAGATTAAGTCCTCATGCACACTGAATGTTTTTACAGCTGCTGTTTTTGGCTTTTGAAATTTTTTTCTACAGCTAGTAAACTCCCCAGCATGTTATCCTATGTGTCCATGCACATATAGACTGTAATGAACGTTTTTTGGCAGGGACGTTTTTTGGATGGAAAAAAAAACCCAGGACTAGTGGGTTTCTAGAGTTTTTTAGCTGTAAAAACGCCCTAATGCTGAAATACGTGTCAAAATGCGGTAAAACGCCGCAAAACAGCGTTTTTGGACTTTTTTTGACCCCCCCCCCCAAATTTTTTCTTTGGTAAAAAAAAAACAATAAAAACCACAGCGCAGAAAAGCATGGGAAAACGCAGCAAAACAATAATGCAAAAAGCCGCTGAAAAACCTTACACAGCTAGCGTTACCAGCGTGATCAAAACACCCAGTGTGCATGGAGCCTAATAGGAGTAGATAAGAAATAATTTAAGTACAATGGAAATGAATATAGCATTTTACATTTTGACCACAGATAGACTTTAAATGTCAAAACCATTACCAATTTGCTTCATGTTTTTATTGCTATCTGTGTCCTCATAACAGACCTTTCCATGGATTCCTGTCCTGGTGGCAGGAAGTCAGAGGGACAGGAAGAGATGAGGAGAGAGAGAGAGAGAGAGAGAGAGAGAGAGAGAGAGAGAGAGAGAGAGAGAGAGAGAGAGAGAGAAAAAGAGAGAAAGAAAGAAAAGGAGAGAAAGAAATAAAGAGAGAAAGAAAGAGAGAGAAATAAAAGAGAGAGAGAGAAAGAAAGAAAAAGAGAGAGAAAAAGAAAAAGAGAGAGAGGGCCAGCCAAAAGTCCATTAAATAACAGAGAGATACCCAATCCATGGTTCCCAGGTGTTCTCAAATTTAGAGGTATTATTGTCAATTATACAAGTAACTTTATCATTAATCATAATCCAATTGAGTTTCTGTTTGACCAAGTCTAGCAGAATTGTTGACTGTTTCCAACGTTTAGCTATAGTAATTCTTGCCGCCAGCAGAATATAATTAATTTAACTGAATTCTTAGAAATATCGGTGGGCAATAGATGAAATAAGGCTATTTCAGGGGATCTGCATATATTAATTCCCGTTACTGAGGAAATAAAGTTAAATAAACGGATCCAAAATCTATTTACCACAGGACATTTCCACCATACCCTCTAGTACCCTCGTGTCCGCAGTGTCGAAAAACAGCTGGGTGACACAGATGGGTACAAAAGGTGAATAAGAAACCCCCTGACCAAGGTCTTATGGGCCGCACAATTAATAGCCGGAGTCGTATCTTCTGCCTTATTGATTTCAAAAAACAGTTGAAAATGTGTAGAGATATCCTGACAGTATAAAGCATTGCCCAAGATAGATTCGTTAAGGCACCAGTGAGGAGCAGTCCTCCCATGAGTCCAGGACGAGAGTCTTTAGAACCTTTTTAATTCCCAATTAAAGTGTCCGTAATCCTTAACTATGAACCTCTCTTCTTTGCTCCTTTTTGGTCTAATAAACGTACCATTGAAAGGGTTATTTTAATATCTGTTTTATAAATTAAAAAAAAAATCTTTTGATTTTGCTGAAAATCTTGTGATCTGATAGCTTCAATGTACTCTCTGCCTTGGCATGGGGAGGAACTATGGAGATGAGGAAGAGGAAAGGTTTGTACCTTGTAATCCATCAGAAATTAAATAGACAGGGCTGACAACACATGTTCAGTAATTCAGAACAAAAAATACACCATGTAGTCATGACAAGGAAGATCATTATAGTTATTGCAGTACTTGCAGTGTGTTTAAAGAGATAAAACAAGGGGAAAACATGCGTGTATTTAGAGATGTATGACATTTTTTTTTTTTTTTGCCTTGACATACGCTTTAACATTCCTAAACTTAACTGCTTGCACATATGTAGATGACAAAGTTGTCAGTTTATGTATTTTGGTTCAATATATAAAAACTGCATTTCTTGTAGAAATCTTTCCATATTCTGGTCCGGCACTTTTTCTTTTTTTTAGACTACACTAAAAGGTAGAAAAATATATTGTGCTTTTTATTTCTTTAAAGATATATATGGTACTGATTTTAAAAATGGTGATTTTTTTTTTCCTCCTTTGATCGCAACATAGTTTCAGCAATCCAAATGCCAAATGGTCACAGTTATATTAAGAACAATGAGAAATCTGCCAGATGTGACACTTGTACATAAAAGGGAAGCAAGAGTTATATACATGGCAGAGCACAGAGGAAGTGCAGAAGTCAATAGCTTGCAGCTAGTCCATTTATAGCTTTTATTTCACTTCCACTCATGTCTGGTGTGCAGATTATTACGATAATAATACATAAAACTGTTGGCAGCACTTGCCCCTTAAAGTGTTCCACATATGGTACAAAACAAAAGTGATATATTTAAAATGAAGGTGAGTTCATGTGGACTGATATTTTCCAACATACAGCTGATTTCCTTTATAGTAAATGTATAGAAGAATAATGCCAATTCCTATTTCAAACATCAGTCATCATACAATAAAAGAGCACAGCAGACTGCCATACATGTAAATATGTTATTTGCATTGGGAGGTTTACATGAACATTTATAATGTCACACAGTTCTCTAAAATTACTTTCTAAATAAGGTTTATTGGGTATGTTAACTGTAAAACAATGTATTTGGGGGTTACCGTACAGCTGGGGTCTCCAAACTTTATAAAGGGCCAGTTTATTGTCCTTCAGACTTTTGGGGAGCCAGTTATAGGCCAGTGGGTGTAGAAAAAGTTCCAAGCACAGCATAAGTGAGAATAAACATTGCCTTAGGGTTGGTGGTCAGTTACATAGCGCCCATGGTCAGTAGGAGGAGGAATAGTACCCCATCATTGGTATTACTGGAAGGAGTAGCACCCAATCATTGGTATCAATGAGAGGAATAGTGCAAAGTGCCACATCCAGCCCTCTGGTGGCAGTTTGGAGACCACTGCTGTACAGTGTAGATGGTTACCGCCATAGTCTTTAAACAACTCAGCAAGTATTGTACCTAGAGTTACCCATACATACCTGCAGCACCCTCTTAAACCTTCATGTCACAGCTCAATACTGTCCTGTTCTGACAGCAGAAGCTGCATCCAAAGCCTATCTGCCCCTTCCTACCTCCTGTAGACTCCTATTGTCCAATGAGGCATCTGCTCACAATGAAGGGCCTGTAAGGACAGGAGGAGGGATCTGACACCACCCAGAAGTGCTGGAACTTTTCTTGTTAGAACACTTGGGGGATTCAGTTACAACAGTTTCATCTTATAAGCTAATACAGATCTGCACCTTATACCTTTGTACAGACTGCCATATCTGAGGAATTTTTCATACTTGTGCCTTCAGCCTTTATTTACATGGTGCAATTTCAGTATGGTGGGTTATACATTTATTTTACATGCATTATCATTTAGAATATGGAAGATGGATTTTGATGGAAATCACACCAAAGATACAGCCAGAATTTTTGTTGTCAATCCAATTTTCCCTGGCAAAGCACCTTACCTCTCTGTTGATGGGGACAAAGGCCTCTTCCCAACAATCCTGGGCGAAAGGGGTACTGTATGTGGGCTGGAGGCGTATTGGAATCTTTAAAAATAAGGGTCTTTTTTCTATGTTACATATTAATGGTTGAATAAACACATACACTTTCTGCAAAGTCCTTTATAAAAAAAAAAAAAAGGTCCTACAATGTAATTCACCATCAATCACATCGTTAAGCAATGGAAAATCCTCGTCATCGCTCACTGAGTGACATCACTGACCAAATATGGTCAGCATTCTCTTGCCAAGACATGTTGTTTTGATGGTTAGTGGGTCTTTTTCATAAAGTGTTGTTCGTCATGACTGATAAAGATTTGCATCACTGGATAAATGTGACAGATGGATGGTGAATTTACATTGTAGAAGGACTTGTCAAAGAGTGTATTATGCACCATTTACTCATTCACATTGGAAGGCGCTATTTATGGGCCTTCTTATTTTTAAAGGGGGTTCCAGATTCCAATAAGCCCCCAGCCTGCAGACACCCACAACCACAGGGCCAGGGTTGTGGAAAATAAGCCCTTATCAACATGGGGACAAAGTGCCCCCCTGACAAGGTACTTTCCCCATGTTAATGGAATGTTGCCTGGAATGGTTCAGGAGGAAAGGGGGAGGTGGATTGGGTTGCACACTTGTCCCCCCCCCTCCCTTATTCCTGGCCAGTCAGGCTGCATGCTCAGATCAGGTACCGGTATAGATTTTGGGGAGATTCCACACTTTTTCCCCTTGAAAGGTCTGGTATGGGATTTGGGAGGAATCCAATGCAGCTTCCTTTTTTCCTGTGGGTTCCCCCTTAGTCATGTGACCTCTGCTATAGACTTCAAGGTACCAGGTGAGAAGTAGAGTTTAAACCTGAACTGGATTGGCCACTAGCAATAAGCTTAAATTGGGATCTCAAATAAAAAGGCCAAAGTACCTATGACTGGACTTATTGTAGAGAGTCAGGAATGTGTCATATTAATACACTATATAGCCAAAATAATTGGGATGCCTGTCTTTACAGGAACATGAACTTTAATGACATCCCATTCTTAGTCTGTAGGGTTCAATATTGAGATGGCCCGACCTTTGCAGCTATAACAGCTTCAACTCTTCTGGGAAGGCTGTCCACAAGGTTAAGTAGTGTGTCTATGGAAATGTTTGACCAATCTTCCAGAAGCATATTTGTGAGGTCAGGTACTGATATCGGACGAGAAGGCCTGGCTCACAGTCTCTGCTCTAATTCATCCCAAAGGTGTTCTGTTGGGTTGAGGTCAGGACTCTGTGCAGGCCAGTCAAGTTCCTCCACCCAAAACTCTGTTATCCATGTCTTTAAGGACCTTGCTTTGTGCACTGGTGCCCAGTCATGTTGGAACAGGAAGGGGCCATCCCCAAACTATTCCCACAAAGTTGGGAGCATGCAATTGTCCAAAATGTCTTGGTATGCTGACACCTTAAGAGTTCCCTTCACTGAAACTAAGGGGCCAAGCCCTACCCCCTGGAAAACAAGCCCATACCATAATCCCCCCTCCACCAAACTTTACACCTGGCGCAATGCAGTCAGGCAAGTACCGTTCTGGCAACCACCAAACACAGACACATCCATCGGATTGCCAGACAGAGAAGTGTGATTCGTCACTCCAGTGAACATGTCTGCTCTAGAGTCCAGTGGCAGCATACTTTATACCACTGCATCTGACCCTTGCATTAAACTTGGTGATGTAAGGCTTGGATGCAGCTGCTCGGCCATGGAAACCCATTCCATGAAGCTCTCTTTGCACTGTTGTTGTGCTAATCTGAAGGCCACACGAAGTTTGGAGGTCTTTTTTTATTATTATTATACAGGTATTATATAGCGCCAACAGTTTACATAGTGCTTTACAACATAAGGGCAGCTAGTACAATTACAATACAAATTAATACAGGAGGATTCAGAGGCCCCTGCTTGTTAGATTGTAAGCTCTAAGAGACTTTAGCTATTTACTCTATAGACAGTTGGCGACTTCTATGCACTGTGCGCTTCAGCATGCGCCGACCCCGCTCTGTCATTTTATGTGGCTTACCACTTCATGGCTGAGTTGCTGTTGTTCCAAGTTGCTTCCACTTTGTTATAATACCACTAACAGTTGACCGTGGAATATTTAGTAGCAAGGAAACTTCACGGATGGACTTATTGAACAGGTGGCAACCTATCACCGTACCACGCTTGAATTCAATGAGCTCCTGGGAGTGACCCATTCTTTCACAAATGTTTGTAGAAGCAGTCTGCATGCCTAGGTGCTTGATTTTATACACCTGTGGCTATGGAGGTGATTGAAACACCTGAATCCAATGATTTGGAGGGGTGTCCCAATACTTTTGGCAATACAGTGTACACTGAGTTTTGGAAACAAACTAGAGGGTGGTGCCTATGAGTGGATGGGCACTTAATAGGTAGGGGTAGGGGTATAGGTACTGGTATGCAGGGCACATTTGCAAGGGGTATTTCTGACATATCTGTTTCACATATATGTAGCTTTTAAAAGACGTATGCTTACACCATTCAAATATCCTCGAGAGATTGACAGCTTGATAATATTTAATAGGGTCAGGAAACGCCTAAGCCGCCTCTGTCTTTTGGAAGGAGCAGGAGTTTTTAAGCAATTCATCTGGATTTGCAGGCCCATAGCAAATGTATTATCTTGTACCTTACGGAGGGCAAGCATGAGATAGGAATACAAATCCGTGTGTGCAGTAAATATAAAACACAAGGAAAGCTGTCCATTTTTAAAAACGCTATTTCTCCTGAACTAGTTGTACATGTCTCGAGTCCAGTGTTTCAGGTCTGGTCTTATAGTAGTGAGAAGTGGAGGGAAATTGTACTTAATGTCACTGAGGGAAGGAGTGATTTGGATATCTGGCGTTTTATTACGCAGTGCCTATTTGAAATGGAAGTTAGCTTTCATGGTGGCTAGCCAGCAGTTGTCATTATTATTGGTTGTTGCTTCTGACTTATTGACATTTATTTTATAATTAGAGAGAATTGTGTATTTATTCATTCTTCCAGTAGATTGGGAATGATGATTTCCGGTTGAGTCAAAACAGCGTGACTAGTTCAGTTTAGTTTACTGAAGACAGACCAAGATACACCTGGATTGGTTATTACATTTTCGTTCCACCACTATTTTAGCTTGCCCCATTACCCTTTCACGGCCATTTTTCTGTGCAGCTTATTCTGTATGTAATGTGGAGAAAATGTAAAAGCACATGAAATGAAAAAGTAATATCATGACCTGTATTAACATCATATAGTTATCAGAAGACATTTTTGTGTTACTGGTCTTTTAAAATTGACTGCTCCAACATCAACACTATTGTAGAGGTTTTCCCTCATTCAGTGCCTAGATTCTATGTGTTTCAGGGCCCACTCAAACTTGTCTGTTTTTGCAAGATGTGTTTTTGGTTCCATTAAATTTAATGGAAATACACATCAATGGGGAAGATTTAATAATATTGGTGCACTCAGAAGCTGATTGGCTACCATGCACAGCTGCACCAGATTCTAACTTCAAGCGGGCTTTGGCAATAAAACCCAGAAGCTGATTGGTTTCTCTGCAGAGCTGCACCAGATTTTGCACCATGCAGTTTTAGTAAATAACCTCCGTGTCTTGCAACATGTTCATGCATACGAATGTGCATTAAAGTGTACATCATTATGCATGTTGATGTACATTTTGATGCCTTTCCATTAAGTTCACTTTAGAATGGATCTTGAAAAAATGTAAAAGTGTACATTGGACACTTAAAGTGGAACTATAGTCGTTTAAAAAATGTAGATATGAATGTGAAAAAGCTGCTAAATGTACATAATCTTATTAATGAGTGCTAATGTTATACAAACTTTGCCTTTATGTAAAATTAAAATTATACAGTATATACCTGTGGATGCCAGTCATCATATAAAATGGCTTTGCTTTCTGCTCATTGTCTTATGTCACTGGTAAACTATAGACTTGTTTCTAATAATGTCAAACATCCACAATGCACCTGGTAGTTTGTATTTCAAAAGAGGGATTTTAAAGTGGTTCTAAAAGCTCAAGGTTTTTTACATTCATGTATTCTATGCATGAAGGTAAAAAACCTTCTGTGTGCAGTGCCCACCCCAATAACCCTTACCTGGGCCCCCTCCAATCCAGCAACTTTCTCGACAGCCTCTGCTGTCTGGGGAATCATCTTCCTCATCATTAGCTGAGAGAGCAGCGGGGGCCCATTGGCTTTCCCTGGGGGCACTTCTATGGGGAAGGATCCATGAGTGCTGGGGGGGGACCTGAAAAGAAGAGGATCAGGGCTGCTCTGTGCAATACCACTGCATAGAGCAGGTAAGTATAGCCAGGTCTGTTATTTAAGAAAAAAAAGCAGCTTTAGGGTCACTTTAACTTTTTATTACAAGTCTTCTTTATACTTTAATGCTGGCCCTCATTTTAAACTCTATTAACAAAAATGTCATTCTTTGTCACTTGTTGGAATGAATTACTTTCTTACATGGGTTTTTTTTTCCTACTCCCACTGGTGTTATTTAATGCCTTTCCTATGATTCAGTGCTAAGTATGCATGTCCTAGCCTGCCCTGGTGTAATTGTTAGAAGTGTTCTTTAATATGTGGAAGTAGTTCTCCCAGCACTGCAATGCTCTTTTCTTTGTCATGAGCGCAACTTCTGCCCATTTCAGTCAATAAGAATGAATAAAACACAGGCAGCATACCAGGGCACTATCATCTTGAGTATACTGGCATTCACTCAGTCTGAGGCTATTTATGGGCCCATGTACTTCTCTACTGGGAAGATAAAGCGACCATAGCTTTATATCAGCAAACAATGCCAAAATTACCAACAGAACCATATTTATTTATTTTACAAGTCTTCTTACAGCAGTATTAAATCCAAAATATTTATTTTACTGCAGTTTATCAATTCTTAGATGTTGTGGTTGTATTAGTTTTCTTTAGGCTTTTCTTCTTTTATTGTCATTTGGTGATGAGGTAAGGCCCCGTTCACACTAGGGCATTTTGAATCATGGGCAGAATCGCCGAGATTCTGCCAGTAATTTCAAAACACCCTGCTAAAATGACAAATTGCGGAACTGTGTGTTCGAGTGGCATTTTTTAAAATAGAAACTGAAAACGCGATGCGACTCTGATGCGTGATAAATCACACTGCAATTGTTGTAAACCGATGCTTGTCGCCCAAAAAAAGTTCCTCCAACACTTGTAGTGTAGCGTATTCAAATGGTTTTAAAACCTTTTTAACAAACGATTTGCTTTACAGCAGCTTCTTGTGGTCAGGATCTTGCATTTTTTGGCCCCATATTATTAAGGGAACACGTGAAAAATGCACTTGGGTTGGGGCCAAAACCACCAAAATCTGCGTCAGAAGAAGCTCCTGTAATTTTTAGAGCAAACTAGCACTCAAGCGCTCAGATGCGAGTGGGCACCATTTAAAACAATTGCATTTTTAATGCTGAGCATTTTGTAGCTTCAAGCTACAAAACAAACAGGTGTGAATGGGACCTGTAATGAAGTCTGGTAGCAGCCTTGTTCACACCAGGTTGCTTGGGCACGGCAGCTGTGCTGCGTGTCATGCACAAAGGAGGTGCATGCACCTTTTCAGAAACTCATTCACAGGGCAACCGCCTGGTCTTTCTGACCAGGCGGTCTCCCTGCGGTTCCCGTAGCTGCAGCCGCGACCAGAATGAATGGCAAGAGCAGCACGATTTGGATGCGGGAAAAGGTGCAATTCCTGCACCTGCAACCAGTCCGCTGCCTGCGTGCTAGTGTGAACCCAGCGTGAAGTGACAGCCAGCACACTCATCTGGATCTACAGAATGTTTAACCTTCCAGAGCTGATGTTTGTGTTAGGTCCCTTTTACGAGGGCGGACCAATCAGATCCACCTGTCAGTTTTTTAGGTGGACCCGATCGGACCCTCTATTCTCCTCTATGGGGCAAAGGGTGTAAACAGATAATCCAATCTGCTAAAAAAAAACAGATGGATGGGGATCCTTTCCCCTTCCATCTAGTGAATCAGTTGGCAGTTGGGTATAAAACTGAGCAGATGGTCTGTGTACATCCGACCACCCATAGAGAAGAGCGGGCGGTGTCTGTGCCCGCTCTGTATATGTGCAGCGGTCACAGACCAGCCATCCGCCTGCTCAGCAGGAATCAGTGCACAGATCCCCCGCTGAGCAGGCAGACTCCTTGTGGAGTCTGCCCCGTGTGGAAAAGGGGCCTTAGACTTTAACAAGGTTGTTTTAGGCTGGCTTCTTTGTAAAAACATGCTGTAAGCAATGTTCTTATGTGTAGGGCCTAAGCCCCATTCAAAACAGAGTTTTCTGCTAATTTCCCTATGCCAGAATAAGCAAGATACCATTCTAATTGTGCCTGTTCACAGTTTGCATGCTCAATCACCCCTTGCTTAACGCCCTACTCTCAAAAAATTACTAACACTCAGAATGAAGTATTAATTGTGAATTTTAAATGACAGGTCTACTTTCCAAGGACCTCACTTCTGAGTGATGGCTACTAGGATATTTTTAGGCTGCATTTTAATGAAGATTACTTCAGCCTCCAGAATGACTGTCCCCATTGTGTTTTGGCAACATACACTCATTATTGTTCAAATTATGCTTATGACACCAACTGTATTGTCTTCTTGTTTGACTTTATGAAATAACCCAGGGTAAGGTTTAAACAAAGTATGTGCACAGCTTCAGTATTGATTATAAAGTATCTGAGGACACATCTAGATCAGGCTGCAAATTATAAAAAAAAGAAAACACAATAAGAAACAGGACTCATGATATTTTCTTCTTTTCATCAAATGGATCATACAACAAAATGGTTAATTCTGTCCACAATGAGAGAAATGTAAAGAGTATACAAACTAAAAAAAAATAAAAAAAAAAAAAAAATAGAACTTGCTCACAGCCGCCAATCAGATGTTATCTTTTACCATATGGGAGTGTTTAAAGCGGAGTTCCACCCAAAATGGGAAGTTCCGCTTTAAAGATTGGTCGTCCCCCCCCCCGAAGCCCATTAAGGATTGGCACCTTTGGGGAGTTTTTGTAGCTGCTGACTTTTATTTTTTTACACAGTGAGTGGAACTCCGCTTTAACATTAATGGCTAATTCCTCTTGTGCTTTGTCCATTTAATATAGTCAACCATACATAGTAAGTAGGTTTAGGCAGCTCTAGCAGCTGCCCAGGGTGCACAGAAAGCATGGGACAAAATTTCACACTGGAAGAAAATGTCTGAAGCAAAAAAATTGACAGCTTAAAAAGAAGTATAGCCAACGGTCTTTTGGCTGTACTTCTATGGATTACAGGAGTGCAAACACTCCAGTTTCAGCTGACAGTGGGCTTAAGTCTGCTGTCAGCTGATGCCACAGAGCCGGTCCAGGCTCTGAAAAGATCAAGACCATATGGTCAGGATCCACCCAAAACCCTTGGACCGTCACCTGGCTCAGCCTCTCAGCGATCCCACAAGAGCCTGAGCCAGCCCCTCCTGCCCCCTCCACAGCCCAGCGCTCCACTGAGTGTTGGAGGGGCAGAGCAGAGAGCCAGTGGCTGACAGTCCTGGCTCTCTGCTGAGAGCAGAGGGGGAGAACTAAACAATCATGATGTTTGATCACTCTGTTCTCTGTGCAGAGCCAGCGGGGGAAAGATGCAGCATCAAATCGATGCTCAATTCACCTACGTGAGTATAATGTATTTTGTTTTGTTTTTTTTTCTTAAAACTCAACTCCAGGCACACAAAACATCATTCAAAAATATACTTCTATAGTCACAAAAGGATATAAATCTACTTTGTGTAAACAAATGTCTTTGCAAACCTGACTACAGTATTACCTTATAAAAGTAGTGGAATCATCACTGTGCTGCACATAACCTGCACAAGAAGTGGAATTGTGGGAGGG